>NC_043008.1:16958293-16973293 GCF_006345805.1 Octopus sinensis
AATATATATATATATATATATATATATATATATATATATATATATTATATATGTATATATATATTTAACCCACACACTGATGCATACACACCCACACCCACACACATGTTGTATAGCTGTGTTTGAGAGACCTCCTTCCAAACCACATGGCTTCGGGTTCAGTCCCACTGCGTGGCATCTTGGGCAAATGACTTCTACTATAGCCCTGGGCCGATTAAAGACTCGGGTGTGGATTTGGTGGACAGAAACTGACTGGAGCCTCCCATATACGTTTGTGTGTGGTGTGTGTGTTTGTGTGTGTGTGTATGTGTCTGAATTTGTCCTATTCTCCTCCCCGCCCCCCGCTAATGCCGTCTAACAACCAGTGTTGGTGTCTTTACGTCCTCGTAACGTAGCGGTTCGGGAAAATAAATGGATGGAATAATAAGTATGAGGCTTGAGGCAAACATAAATATTATGCGCAGGAGTGTGTTTACCAACCAAATGGTTCCGGGTTCAGTCCCACTGTGTGGCACCTTGGGACAGTGTCTTCTACTATAGCCTCGGGCCGACCAAAGCCTTTTGAGTGGATTTGGTAGACGGAAACTGAAAGAAGCCCGTCGTATATATGTGTATATATATATATATATATTATATTTGTGTGTGTGTGCATTTATGTTTGTCCTCCAAGCATTACTTGACAACCGATGCTGGTGTGTTTATGTCCCCGTCACCTAGCGGTTCGGCAAAAGAGACCGATAGAATAAGTACTAGGCTTACAAAGAATAAGTCCCAGGGTCAATTTGCTTGACTAAAGGCGGTGCTCCAGCATGGCCGCAGTCAAATGACTGAAACAAGTGAAAGAGAAAAAAAGAGATACATTCGACTAAAACCCTCTTCAAGGCGGTGCCCCAGCATGGCCACAGACAAATGACTGTAACGATATGTGTAGAGCGGGAAAAGAGAGAGAGAGAGAGAGAGAGAGAGAGAGCAAGTGATTTCGTAGTCCTGCCCCGCCAATTTCTGACGCTCTCCAGCCACGACGGTATAAACTTAGGAATGATGCTGGAAACGTTTCCTCCTCAATGCTTACCTTTCCGTATTCGTCCGTTTTTATTTTCCTTCATTCTCTCCTTTGCTTTTCAGCTGTTGCTTGATCGTTTTCATACATGTGCGTTTGTGTGCGCGCGTGTTTGCGTTTGTGTGTGTATGTGTGTGTGTGTATTCGTAATTATATGTAATTCTATAACCTGTATAAAAGTGTGTGTGTGTGTGTGTGTGTGTGTGTGTGTGTGGAGGCGCAATGGCCCCGTGGTTAAGGCAGCGGACTCGCGGTTTCGATTCCTAGACCGGGCGCTGTGAGTGTTTATTGAGCGAAAACACCTAAAGCTC
This sequence comes from Octopus sinensis, assembly GCF_006345805.1. Taxonomy (NCBI): domain Eukaryota; kingdom Metazoa; phylum Mollusca; class Cephalopoda; order Octopoda; family Octopodidae; genus Octopus; species Octopus sinensis. The sequence continues at coordinate 16,959,665 of NC_043008.1, forward strand.
CGCGAGGCTCCGGCAGGGGGTGGTGGCGATCCCTGCTGTAATCTTTCGCCACAATTTTCTCTTGCTCTTTCTTCTGTCGGCCTGCTCGCTTAGCCAGCGGGGTGGCGTCATTTGGATGCTAAAACAATGTGAAGCGCATTGTGACCAGCGATGTATAACAACATCTGATAGCTTGGTCGGTCACGGTGATATATATATATATCTTTTACTCATTTCATTCATTAGACTGTCGCCACAGGGTGGGCGAGCTGGCAGAAACGTTAGCACGCCGGGCGAAATACTTAGCAGTATTTTTACTATGTCTTTACGGTCTGAGTTCAAATTCCGCCGAGGTCATCTTTGCCTTTCATCTTTTCGGGGGTCGATAAATTAAGTAGCACTTGCGTACTGGATCGATCAAATCGACTGGCTTCCTCCGTCAAAATTTCGGACCTTGTAGTAGAAAAGATTAGACTGTGGTCATGCTGGGGCACCGCCTTCATGCTGGGACACCGCATATATGTGTGTTGTGTTTATGTGTGTAGGTATGTGTGTATGGCTAGTATGATTTTTCTAATTATTATCCTACACCCGCCATCTACCCATTCAACACTCTCCGTAATTATTTTCATTTTTTCTTTTCTTTTAACCGGCAATTTTTTTTTATTTAGTATGCTTTTTTTCTTGATTGACTTCATTTATTTTTTTCCATCTAAGTTCTCCTCGTCACTATCACGCTCTCCACCACCATCATCATCATCATCATTATTATCATCATCATTACCTGTTCCTTCCCCCTCTTATCCAACCACCTTCGCCAACCTAACGTCTTTCTTTTTATTCTCATACATTCATTGACTGCTGGATTGAAAGAATCGATGCACTATCGGACGTTAAATGCACACTTCAACATCATCATCATCGACATCATCATCATCGGCAACAACAAGGCGGGCTGGCAGAATCGTTACCGCGCCAGGCAAAATATTTAGCGGCAATTCGTCTGTTTTCAAGTTCTGAGTTCGAATTCTACCGGAGTCGACTTTGCTCTTTTCCATCGTTTCAGGATCGATAAAATAAGTACCAGTAGAACAATAGAGTGGAAGTAGTCGATTTACCAATTCATCTAAAATTGCTGACTTTGGCAGAAACGTTAGTACGGCGGGAGAAATGCTTAGCGTATTTAATCTGCGTTACGTTGCGAGTTCAAATTCCGCCGAGGACGACTTTGCCTTTCATCCTTTCGAGGCCGATAAATTAAGTACCAGTTACGCACTGGGGTCGATGTAATCTACTTAATACCTATGTCTGTCCTTGTTTGTCCCCTCTGTGTTTAGCCCCTTGTGGGTAATAAAGAAATAGGTATTTCGTCTGTCATTACGTTCTGAGTTCAAATTCCGCCGAGGTCGACTTTGCCTTTCATCCTTTCGGGGTCGTTTAAATAAGTACCATTTACTGGGGTCGATATAATCGACTTAATCCGTTTGTCTGTCCTTGATTGTTCCCTCTGTGTTTAGCCCCTTCAGTGGTAGTAAAGGAATAAGTATTTCGTCTGTCTTTAAGTTCTGAGTTCAAATTCTGCCGAGGTCGACTTTGCTTTTCATTCTTTCGGGTTTGATAAATCAAGTACCAGTTAAACACTGGAGTCAACGTAATTGACTCGTCCTCTTCTCGAAAATGCTGCCCTTGTGGAAAAATTTGAAATCCTTATTATTAAGGCGGCAAGCTGGCAGAAACTTTAGCTTATCAAACAAAATTCTTAGCGGCGTTTCGTCCGTTTTTACATTCTGAGTTCAAATGTCACCGTAGCAGAGCACTCACATTTGGTAACCAGAGTGTCCGAGAATATGTGAGGTGCCTGCACTCATTCTATGCAGTTCTCTTCTGCTAAGAAGCGTTTTCTAAATGCATTTTCCTCATCTCTTGTATTGTGTTATTTTCTATTTACAATTTATTTTTTTAATATATATACACTGATGTAAATGACCGCACCACCCCGATTTTCTGATTCTTTATGTTCTGATTTCAAATCATACGAAAGTAAACATCCTGTTCACCCTCGGGGAAGGGGTCGATAAAATTCGTGCGGTGTATTGGTAGAATGATTAAAGCGTTGGTAAGAATGACTCGAAATATTTTCCCCGGCAGATTACGTTTGGAGTTCAAATCGCGCAAAGGCCAACTTTCGCCTTTCCTCCATCCGGGGTCGATAAAATAAAGTGCCAGTTAAATACTGAAGGTAAATATTGGTCTTGTGTCCAAATCAGCAACCATGAAAGGTGTCGCGCTCTCAAAATCATCTGCGCGTCGAACAAATGCTCTGCAGTGCCTCTTAGTGTTCTCTACGTCGAATTCGATTGCTGCTGTAGATAAATTTGCCTTTTACTCTCCCAGGGTCAATAAAGTAAAGTAGCGTTCAAGTATCAGGTTGTTGGCATCAACTAATATCATTCCCCTAAAACCGTGATTTGTACTAAAATCTGAAACAATTATAATTATTACTAATTCCAAGTAAGTGACGAGGTGGCCGAATCGTAAACATGCCTGGCAAAATGCTAAGCGTCTTTTCGTCTGTCTTTACGTTATGAGTCCAACTTCCACTGAGGTCGACTTTGTCTTTCATCCCTTTAGGGTACATAAAATAAAATAGGAATCAATTGGTCACTGGGGTCGTTAAAATAAAAACCAGCTTGTCACGGGAATCGAAATAATCGATTTTCACCCTCCTCCAATATTGCTGGCCTTGTTAAAAAATTTGAAACCATTATTGGTAATTCAATAAGGCGTCGATCATGGCAGAATCGTTAGGACGCCGTAGAAAATGCCCCTCGACTTTTCTTCCGATTCATTAAAATCCGAGTTCTAATGCTGTGAGGAACGACATTGTCGTTCGTTCTTTCGGTATCGATAAAAAAAGAAAACGAACAAATTGAACACTGTGGAAGGTGTAATTGATTACACCCCCCCCCCCCCACATAAAAAAAAAAACATTTGCTGCTCTTGTGTGAAAATTTGTAAGAAGTATTATTGATTCCAGTTTTATTGTTAGAAAGTTATAAGCATTTTGTGCTTATTAATCTATCAAATCGAAAGAGAATCTGAAAAGGGAATAATTGCATGCTAAATGCTAATGTAGTATTTGCGTTCATCTATCTTCCCTTCAAGGTTCAAATCCCGCAGGAGCCAACAAAGTTTCTATTTCCATTCCGGCAAAAACATTTAAAAATAAATAACAACACCACGCTGGGACCGATTCCAAAGACATTACCGATCCATTAATAATAAATTCTATAACAATTTTCTTTCCTTCTCCGTCTCTTTATATATTTTGTTTTCTGTCATTTAAAGGTTACAAATAAATATGTATGTAGACACGAAACACGCAGATGAACACAAACAAACGCACATACACATACCCGCAAACACACATGATCATGCGTAATCATCTTTCCCACTCTGTCCTTCCCTCTCTCTCTCTTTCTCTCACGTTCACTACATCTCTCTTTATTTCAGTATCAGGGTTATTGACCAGACTATCGGATTTTGTTATACACTGGTCACAATGCACTTCGCATCGTTTTCGCTTTCGAATGTCACCACCCGGCTGGTTAGGCGAGTAGGCCAATGTTGCCCCTCACGTCGGAAGGCTAGTTGGTTGGGATCTTTTCGGTTTCAACGGCAGTTATTAACATGATTTCTAGGCAACTAAACACAGCTAAAAATCGTATACTGGTAGAATGTGTTTATAAAACATCTTTTTCTCTTGGCTTTATTGACAAAATTCTATTGTTTGTAAGATATTTGTTGTTTTTTTTCTTCAATTTCTGCAATTTCAACCAATCAATGACGTCTACTGAGGTGAAGACATTCTGTGTCGTATGAATATGTCCCTCGTTTAAGAAACAGATTAGGTTTATTTACATTTTTGAAGAAAAAAAAGATACCCTTTCTCCACCCCTAACCCTAACTAAACCTAAAATTGATTTAAATGTAATAGATCGATACTAGGGTCATAATTATGGGTGACAATTTCATATGACACCGCTAGAAAAAACTGCCGTTCAAACCGAAAAGATCCGTTGATTTGGAGTGGGGCAACTTGAAATGAAGTGCTTTGCTCAAGAACACAACGCGTAGCCAGATCCAGGAATCGAAACCTCGATCTTACAATCATGTGTGCGTCACCACCAAATCACCAAATATCAAGCTGGTACAATAAAGTGTTTTTTGCACGTGATTTAGACTAGTCCAGTATTATTGTTCAGAGTTTAGCAAATGTTTATTTCTTTTCTGTTATGTCTCATTAGAAGTTCCTTTTATGTTTTGTTTACTTTAGGCGGGCAGTTGAACAGTTAGGGCTTATAAATCTAATATTTTCCTATCTTTCCTTAATACCGGTTCCCATATGCTGTTCATATCTGCACTCGGTCTGCTTAAGAGGTTTTTGTGTCCTAGCATATGTGCTGCTTCTTTTAGGTTTCGTATTTTCCAGTGGTGTTCTCTGTATATTATTTTAACTTCATCCCACAGGGGGAGTTTGTCTCTATTTTGTTTATACATGATCAGCTCTATATCTGATTTATCAATATCCCCCTGTGTCACAGTTTTATTATGTTCGTCTAAACTTATTTTGAGGGGCTGCATATGTGCCTTTGTATAACTTACCACAGTTGCATGAGATAGAGTACATGCAGTTCTTGGTCATATTCTCTTCTATTGGTTTTATTCGAAGGCGATATTTGCGAAGTGTTGTATTACTTGTGAATACTGCACTGGCATCATATGTGCCGCATATTTTTTGTATCTTTTCGGAGAGGCCTTTCACATAGGATAGACATACAGTATAAAGAGAGGGATTGCTCGGTGCCTAAAACATCGAGCAATGAATATAAGTAGCGATCGTGATACCCACCACGAAGAAATGATCAAGCTCAGTAACAACCTATTAAGCAACAACTACCCCAAAAGCATACTCTTCAGTCCAATTGTGAAGTAAAGAGAGGATGAAACCGATAAACTGTCCACAGTCTGTCTTTGTTTCTTTGTTTTGGGAGGGGTTATTGTCTGGAGTTGGTATAGTTGCACTGTTGAATATAGTTATAGATTGTAGCCGTTGATTTTACTACAGGGATTCAATGAAAATCTGGACCAACACAGCCTCTGTAATGGATATATGTCCTTTGAATTTGGTGGTGGTGGTGGTGGTGTTTTGATATCATGATTTTACAAGTGGATCGAGTCCCTGGAACATGAATGAAGGGACGGTCACACATCAGACATAACCTTTTGTGTTAAGAATAGCAATAGATTTTAGGGTTCTGGGTTACATGAGTAGAAGTTACTAAAGTATGATTTAGCATTTAGTGGTGGTGGTGGTGTTGCATGATGTGCAGTTTGGCTTTGATTGGTGTTGCTGATATGGGTTGTGCGTCTTGTCCCAGATAAATGGTTGAAGTTACAGTCACAGCGTATGCATAGTTTCTCGCGTTGAAAATAGCGGCATATTTTGGTATTGCGTGTGGTCATATTTTCACTTTACTTACAGTTGGAGGATTTATCATGAAGCGGTCAGGTACACTTTCAGATTGAGGTAGACAATGGGAGGAAAAAAGAGTCATTCTTGTTTAATTAGAGTAGTAATAGTGGTAATGGTGGATATGGAAGCACTCCGTCGGTTACGACGACGAGGGTTCCGGTTGATCCGAATCAACGGAACAGCCTGCTCGTGAAATGAACGTGTAAGTGGCTGAGCACTCCACAGACACGTGTACCCTTAACGTAGTTCTCGGGGATATTCAGCTTGACACAGAGAGTGACAAAGCTGGCCCTTTGAAATACAGGTACAACAGAAACAGGAAGTAAGAGTGAGAGAGAGTTGTGGTGAAAGAGTACAGCAGGGATCACCTCCATCCCCTGCCGGAGCCGCGTGGAGCTTTATGTGTTTTCGCTCAATAAACACTCACAACGCCCGGTCTGGGAATCGAAACCGCGATCCTATGACCGCGTGTCCGCTGCCCTAACCACTGGGCCATTGCGCCTCCACTTAGTGGTAATGGTAGTAACAGCAGAATAGTATGACAATGGGGATGAAGGATCTCTTGTGTTTTATTCTGAGAAGAATCTGAGTAGCCTGACTGTGAAGAAGTGACTCTTGTTTAATAGGACATCAATTGTTTCTGTATTGAAGAGTGATAGCTAATGCTGACCTTGTTGTTGCTATTGTTTAGTTGTGGTAAGGGTAATTGTAGTAGAACATAATGTCAATGGTGATGATGAGTCACTTGTGGTATTTCCAGTAAATGAGAAAGTGGAGAGCAATACAGTGAAGTGCTCTTCATTGTGGACTTCAGTGATTCATCAATTGTGCTAGTATTAAGAAATGGCCGTGGTTGTTATATTGCTGTTATATATATATATGTATGTATATATATATATATATATATATATATATATATATATATGGTAAGTAACTTGCTTACCAACCACATGGTTCTGGGTTCAGTCCCACTGCGTGGCACCTTGGGCAAGAGTCTTCTACTATAGCCTCGGGCCGACCAAAGCCTTGTGAGTGGATTTGGTAGACGGAAACTGAAAGAAGCCCGTCGTGTATATATATATATATATATACATGTGTGTGTGTGTGTTTGTGTGTCTGTGTTTGTCCACCCCCCCCACTATCGCTTGACAACCGATGCTGGTATGTTTACGTCCCCGTAACTTAGCTGTTCGGCAAAAAACTAGGCTTACAAAGAATAAGTCCTGGGGTCGATTTGCTCGACTAAAGGCGGTGCCACAATCAAATGGCCACAATCAAATGACTGAAACAAATAAAAGAGTAAAAGATATATATATATATATATAATATATATACATATAAATGTGTATGTGAGTGTAGATCGCTAGCCCCTACCCTTTCTTTTATTTTCTCTCCTTGTTTCTTTCTGTGTTCCTTTCTGTGGAAAAGCGTAGGGCTCGAAACGTTAACGACCTTAATTATGCGGTTCTTCACGCTAACTAGTTGATAAATTCTTATAAAGATTTTATCCTATTTTAAAATTATATATATATATATATATATATATATATATATATATATATATATATACATATACATGAGATTTGCTTCAGGCTAGAAATATGTCATCGAAGAGGGGAGAATTTCTTCTGACAAATTTGAAGATCCCGTATATTTATTTCTTATACTTTTTTAAAATTCTGTCTTACTCTTACGACATAAAGCTCTTCATTTTTTTTTCTCTTACGTGTGACGGTGTGGTAAGAAGGTTCAGTCCCATTGTGTGGCATCTTGGCAATTGTCTTCTACTGTAGCTTCGGGTCGAGAAAAGCTTTGTGAACGGATTTGGTAGACGGAAACTAAAGGAAGCCCGTCATATATATATATATATATATATATATATATATATATATATAATATATCTGTGTGTGTGTGTGTGTGTGTGTGTGTGTGTGTTTATATGTACGTATGTATATTTTTGTGTGTGTGAGCCTGTGTCTATGTTGTCACACCACTTTCGCTTGATAACCAATGTTAATGTGTTTACGTCCCCGTTACCTAGTGGTTCGGCAAAAGAGACCGATAGAATATATACCTGGCTTACAAGGAATAATTCCTGGGGTCGATTTGTTCGACTAAAACCCTTTACGGCAGTGCCCCAGTACGGCCACAGTCAAATGACTAACACTTTAACAGAATAAAAGAATGTGTGTGTGTGTGTGTGTGGTGTGTGTGTGTGTGTGTGCACGCGCGCGTGTTTATATACTTATTTAATACATCACCTAACAAAGTTAACTTACCCTGATTTCCTACATGCCTCCCTGTCCCTAGATTCTAACATTTATTAACAGTTTCTTCACTCGAGTGGAAAGCAAGCACTCTACAGACAGCTTGGATCAACGGTCACCCAATAGTTGTCATATTTTTTTCTGTGATTAATTTTTGGTACCCAATACCCTATCAACGTACAATCAATTGTTCTGCAGTTTCCAATCTCAAATAAATTGCTGGTTCTATGTATACATTAGTGTTTCTATAACTGAAGTCATGTTTGATTTGTTGAGCTCATTCCGTGAATATGTCACGAAACATTACTCGGGTTACAGCAAATCATATCCATTTCTTTACAGTGGGAGAAAGTATAAATACTACACGATTCAAATGATCAGATAATATATGTACGTATTTCTCTAAAATATCATCTAAATATTTGTGTTAGGTCTACTCTCGAGGCCTTCCTGTTTATTGTCTCCTTAAAGGTTAGCCCAAAATATACACATATACACCCTGATGTCACCCGACTGACACGTTTAGGAGAATTTTCTTGACGTACAATAAATAGTACAACAGTCTCTCTTCAACGAGACCCTGGAAGACATTGCATTGTACTGGTTTCAAATTTTGGTACAAACCAGCAGGTTTTGAGGGGAGGATGCTAGACAATCACACCGACTCTCCTGTTCAACTTGTAGTTATTTAAGCGCAGTGACGGCGCATGTGTAGGCACTGCTGAACTGCATCATCCCCTATTTCCACTCGATATTCTCGATAACATTCAACATAATGGGTCCTTTTTTCTTTAATTCTTTTCTACACTTGTACATTATATAATCCTAAAGCTTAATGTCAGTAGCCGTCCCCTAGTTTATGAAATAAATATAAAAATCCTTGTATACAACTGTGCGCTTCACAATTCCAACGATGCGGTGTTTGGCTGTTGTGCACATGCTCACTTGTCCGAGATAGGAAGCTTCACGCTAGGGAGAGAGTGCACTGTCGTTCACACAGAGCCTACCCCGGTGTGCTGGTGAAAGATAGCGCGTTGTGCTTGAAAACATGTTTACATTCTCGAATGTGACAAAGTGTAGAATTAGATTTATTATCCTGCTTCTTGCGACAGTGCTGCTGCCACGATTTGAAAAAATAGGGCAATCCCGCCCGTTATTTTGTGATTTATGTGGGATTTTTTTAAAAAAAGGGCTAATTCGTGGCAATGTTCAGTGAACAAATTAAACACACTATTCGACAGTGGCTAAAACGCGAACCGATCAAGTTTATGCATAAATTTTCTTTTTCTATATTTGTTTCCTTTTACACAATATTAAAACAGCAGCTAAAAATTTTCTGAAGTAGCGCTCCACTAATTTTATCTACGAGCCGCCATTGTTTAAGCGACATCAAAAGAATGAAAGACAAAGTCAACCTCGGTTGTATTTGAACTAGGAACATGAAGAGCCAGGAGAAATGTCGCAAAGTATTTTGTCAGACTTTGCAGGTTTGCTGCCTTAACATATGTTTGTTTGTTCCTTCTCGAGTTACGCCTGGCTCATTAGGGCCAGTTTCCCGGTTTCCTTGGTGTATAGGTTTCCCACCTGGACTGGACGCCGGTCCGTTGCAGGTGAGAGAAAGTTGTGGCGAAAGAGTCAGAAGTTCGCCATAACCTTCTGCCGGAGCTGCGTGTAGCCTAGGTGTTTCGCTCATAAAGACACACATCGCCCGGTCTTAGATTCTAACCTACGACCGCAAGTCCGCTGCTCTAAACACTAGGTCATCGGCTTCCACCTAATCGATTATACCATGCCCTAATTTGTCACTGGTGACATCTTTAGAGGACATTATGAAGGTAACCGAGAATGTCAGTATTAGTTGATACTTGAATTAAAAGCTTTCCATATCTAATCCTCTATCTGATAGTTCTTATTTCAAATCTTGCTGGTAGCAACATCGTTGCTGCTTTCGTGAAAGAATAGAACATGATTACCAAATAACTGATATTAAATGGTGCAAATTTACAAATACATACAACACACACGTTTAAATACATAAAAGTTATACAAACACATACACACATACAGATTTGATAGCTTCAGCTGTAATAATGAAATATTTGCACAGATTCCTTATATGGTATCAATGTACGGAAAAAAGTGAGAGTCACCTGATAGAATGATTCCCAATTCATTAAGAGCTCCACGTGGAAAACTTATCGTATATATGTTTTCCAGTTGATAACATGGGAGTAGTTAGACATCATATAAATCACTAGGTAATTAGGATCTTTTCGGTTTGAACGGCAGTTTTTTCTAGCGGTGTCATATGAAATTGTCACCCATAATTATGACCCTAGTATCGATCTATTGCATTAGAGTTGGGGTTGGGGGCAAGGATATCTTTTTTTCTTCACAAATATAAATAAACCAAATCTGTTTCATAAACGAGGGGCATATTCATACGGTACAGAATGTTTTCATCTCAATAGACGCCATTGATTAGTTGAAATTGCAGAAATTGAAGAAAATAAAACAAAACAAATATCTTACAAACTATAGAATTTTCTCAATAAAGCCAAGAGAAAAAGATGTTTTATAAATACATTCTACCAGTATACGAAGTTTAAAAGTGTTTAGTTACGTGGAAATTATTAAAAAAAACTGCCGTTCAAACCGAAAAGATCCGGTAAGTATGCTATCACCTTGGTGTAGAGCTTATGAAGCATAATTTTCCTTTAGATTCGTCGATATCATAATAGCTCAACCAAATTAAAATATTACAAACATTTAGCTGTGGTTCTATATTTAATAGATGAGGAATTATGTACATTATTTACATTATTTACATTTGACGGATATTAGTTCTCATCTTCTTTGTTGTTAACACATACATACATACATACATACATACATACATAAATACATACATACATACATACATACACAAATATATATATATACATACACACATTTGGGTGAGGTATATATATGTAAGATGTTTTTTCTGGTAACATTATATTTTTATCGACCCCGGGATAAGGAAATGAAATATCAACTCCGGTGAGAGTTCGATATTAGTGTATGAAGAGTTATGACTAAACTCCACATTGTATTGTATCCGTCACTCCCTCTGTAAACAATATCCAACAAACCAATAACGCTACATAATGTTTAAGAGGAGGAAACAGTTGATTTAATCGATTATATCTCTTAAATGCTATTTATTTAATCTAACCCAAAGGACAATCGGCAAAGTGCGTCTCGGTGGGATTGGAACTCAAAGCATAAGAGATGTAAATATATAGCCATTTTTACCGATTCTGTCCCCCGCCAAACGATCCTTTGCTTCTGAAACTCAATACAAGGCGCAGGATTGGCTGTGTGGTAAGTAGCTTGCTTACCAACCACATGGTTCCGGGTTCAGTCCCACTGCTTGGCACCTTGTGCAAGTGTCTTCTACTATAGCCTCGGGCCGACCAAGGCCTTGTGATTGGATTTGGTAGACGGAAACTGAAAGAAGCCCGTCGTATATATGTATATATATGTGTGCGTGTATGTTTGTATGTCTGTGTTTGTCCCCCCCCCCAACATCGCTTGACAACCGATGCTGGTGTGTTTATGTCCCCGTCATATAGCGGTTCGGCAAAAGAGACCGATAGAATAAGTACTGGGCTTACAAAAAATAAGTCCCGGGGTCGAGTTGCTCGATTAAAGGCGGTGCTCCAACATGGCCGCAGTCAAATGACTGAAACAAGTAAAATAGTAAAGAGTATATAGCCACTTTTACCGATTCTGTCCTCCGCCAAACGATCCTTCGCTTCTGAAACTCAATAACATAGAAATAAGGCAAGAAATTATGACGGAGAGGAACTGAGAATTATATGGCGATTAGTTTTGACTGATGCCTTATTATATCGGTAGAATGAAATTTAAAGTTGGCCCCGAAGGAACTTGAACGCATAACGTAATTAACAAAAACAATTACGGTAATGCGTTTCTTTTTGGTTCCGACACTTGTAAACTTGGCACGAGTCCAGAAATTTAAGGGATGAGGTAAAGAATATTACCCCAGTAGTTTATTTTTACAGTATTCTATCGACCTTGTGGGAATGACGAGCAAAATTAACCTCGCCGAGATGCGCCCTACAGTAAACTTATCAGGCACAAGTAATCCACCATTAGATTAGTACGTTCTTGGTCACAAACAATAGGCAAAAGATTCTACTGAATGGAAACATGTTGGGTTAATATAAGCTTGACCGATGTGTCTAGTTTAACGAAGTGTTTGGTTCACTAAATCGATCTATTTACTTAATAGTTTCAAATTTTGACACAAGGCTAGTAATTTTGAAGTGGGATCAAAGTCGATTACAACTATCCCAGTATGCAACAAATACATATTTTATCGAACATGAAAAATGTCAAAGGCAAAATTGACCTCAGCAATGTGTGAACTGAAAACAAAGCTGAAATAAATGCCTCTAAGCATTTTGTTCGACTTTCAAACAATTTTGCCAGCTCACGGCATTCACACCATTATATACAATTGGTTCAGCACAATACGAAAAGTAAAATTCTGAACTATTAATTAATCACAGTATATTAAGACAATTTCGTGGTATATTTTCACGTGAATAATAGAGAGGGTTGATTCAACAGATCTTAATATAATACGGTTGTCTTTCCGCCGAGGTCGACTTTGCCTTTCATCCTTTCGAGGTCAATAAATAAGTGCCAGTTGAATGCTGGGGTCGATGTAATCGGCCTACCCGCTCCACTAAAATTGCTAGCCTTGTGCCAAATTTTGAAAACAAAGTATAATACAGTTGCAAAATGCAACGGCATTTCGTTCATCTTTACATTCGGAGATCAAATTACGCCGAAGTCGACTTTGCCTTTCATCCTTTCGGGGTCGATAAAATAAGTACCACTTAACCCTCTTCCTGAAACTTGGGCGTGTGCCAAAATTTGAAACCAATATAGTACAGTAGTTTATTTTGACAAACAATGTTTAAAAGTAGTAATTAAAAAATTTGAAAGTAAGAATTAATTATACTCTATTAAGACAGAATTAAATTATACGGTTTTAAATTAATAATACATAGGCAGGGTTAATTCACGGATCTAACATAATATAATTGCTTACTTTGACGAATCTGGAGTGATGAAAAACCATGTTGACCCAAGAGGTATAAAAACTCAGGACAGCAGAGTAAATGTAGAATCCACAGCAAGCAGAGGTGGTCTGTGTAAGCAAGTATTAATAGAAATAATTAAAAAATAGGTTTTTATACGGTGAGAAATACGAGAACTCTAAAGATTCAAGCAAAAGCCTTCGTCGGTGAGGAATGAATTCTTAAAAAAATAAAATTTACCTTTTTTTTTTTTGGTTTTTCGACGACTGACAAATTTAAACAAAATTTTTGTAGAAGCTTCTCGTTACTGTGATACTTTCTGCTTCAGAGAAAAACAGGCAAGAAAGGAAGCTTTCCCTGTGTACATAGTAATCAACTTATCTTACTTTGAAGGAAAGAAAATTCTGCCTGAAATGCTAGATGTTTCTTCTACTCTGCATAAAATTCATTCAAGACTTTCAACTTGGAAAAAGAGAAAGAAAAACAAACAGGAATTCCAGAATTGTAGTTCGATGTTTTAGTCATTCTTCCTACCATATTTGCTGGTATACAAGCCGCACTTTTCTTTTCTTTATTTATTTTGCAAAAATAAATATCTCAAAGTAATAATCCTTAGTTCTATAAGCAATGTTGGGTCTATATCATATATACTTAAATACACTAAAACATAGGTTTTTGTATTGAATATGCGGTGCTGAAATTGGGGAGCCTCTAATATGCCCTCGTGTCT
>NC_043008.1:16988293-16993293 GCF_006345805.1 Octopus sinensis
GAAGCTCCGGCAGGGGATGGTGGTGATCCCTGCTGTACTCTTTCACCACTCTTTCTCTCACTCTTTCTTCGGTTGGCCTGCTCGCTTAGCCAGCGGGGTGGCGTCATTCGAAGGCTAAAACAATGCAAACGTATTGTTACTGGCGATGTGTAGCAACATCTGATGGTCTGGTCGGTCACGTGATCACGTGATCACACACACACACACACACACACATATATATATAATTTAAAATTATATACACACACGCACACACATGCACACACTCGGACATATAACACCGTCTAATAATTTAACTAAAAGCAAGAATGCTAACTATCCAACATTGAATACAGTATAATGTTTTAACAATCATACTTAAATTATCTTAAATTAAGGCATTACTCATTGGCAATAATTTTTAAAATATTCATTAGTTTTGCATAAATTCTTAAATAGCTTAATTATACCTCTTTTCGTTTTTGAAATTATTTGTAGTGCGTAATTTAAACTCTTGTATGAATATTGTTTAAGCTACCAAATCAAATTGGTTTTAGTGACTATTATTGGATTATTCCTATAGTTTCACTAATATATATGTGTCTTCTTGTTTCTAACGAATATATTCTGTATAGATAACAATTACAAAAAAAAAAAAAAAAAAAAAATTATACTTTTTGTTCAAAGCACCTATCTTCCCGTGTCTAATTATTTCTACTTGAAACCGAATTATCTTGAGATTTTCAGTGTCGTATGAATTAGTCATCACATTCAATAGTATTAACATTTTTACTATTTCGAATATCAAATAGGAAGATTTAATTTTATTTTGGAGTATGCGTGCGTATGTGTGTGTGTGTGTGTATGTGTGTGTGTGTGCATAATTGTTTCACTGTAAACAGAAATAAGTAAATCAAATCATAATATGCGAATATTTAGTATATGTTTTGTATACACACACACACACGCACACACACACATACACACACATGAGCGCGCGCGCACACACACACACACATACGTAATTATTTCACTGTTAATAAAGATAGGTCAAAGATCTGCTGCTAAAATATATCGGAACTAAAGTTTTAGACCTCACTAATAAATATTCGGAGGCACATAGCCTAGTGATTAGAGCAGTGGACTCGCGGTCGAGGGATCGCGGGTTCGAATCTCAGACCGGGTGATGTCTGTGTTTTTGAGCGAAACACCTGAGCTCCACGCGGCTCCGGCAGAAGGTAAGGGCGAACTTCTTTTGACTCTTTCGTCACAACTTTCTCTCACTCTTTCCTCCTGCATCTTGCAGCTCACCTGCAACGGACCGGTGTCACGTCCAGGTGGGGAACCTATACGTCAAGGAAACCAGCACACCGGCCCTTATATATATATTATTCAAAGGTATTCCAACGCTCTGTCTGTTTTTTATGTTTTATTTATATTCTTTATAATATTAATGTAAAATATAGAATATATAGTATAAATAGTATATATAGTAAAATGAAATGAAGTATTGAATATCAAATATTAATGGACTGGTATACTTTCTTGCATTTAAGCAGTCTACAAGATCCCAGGTTGTGACAGGAATGTTTCAACTGTGTATATATATATATATATATATATATATATATATCTAATGTAGGATAAAATTTTTTTCGAAAAAAATATTCCTTTCCCCCCCAAAAAAAATATATCAATGGCCAGCACATCAAAAAATACCTTTAAAGGTTAAATCTATAAACAATTCATAATTAAGGGCAAACGAAAAAATTTCTAATGCCAGATATGCCGAAAAATTGGACATATTGTCTATTAACCATATAATTTTTTCACAATATGTACGCTACTCGAAAAAAGGTCGACAGAAATTTCTAAAACATTCCATTATTACCATATCAGACCGATTTCAGGGTTAGCTGATAACAGCCCTCCCTTCGTCAGTGATACATGTGGCAAAAAGAAATTAATGAGATACTTACTCATACCCATGAGTAGCGTGCATATTGGGAAAAAATTATATGGTTAATGGACAATATGTCCAATTTTTCGGCATATCTGGCATTAGAAATTTTTTTGTTTGCCCTTAATTATGAATTGTATATATATATATATATATATATATATAATACCGCTTTGATCAATTAGCATACTCTTAAACATCACGGTTTGCCAGACGTACCGATATTCTGTAATTTGTTTATATTTATTCATCCACATCATTAACTGGTTGTTATAGCGTTGCTGTTATTTCTGTCCAGAACAGGTTTGAACATTTTAAGAAAGGTGAAACGCCTGGAAAACCGTGAGCATGTAGATTGAAGAGCATGTAGATTGATCAAAAAGGTATTCTCAGAATTCAGCTGGTTGGAGCGTTCTAAGAGATACTAAAGGTGTCACGAACTCCACATTTGAAATCTGATGAGTACACTACGTATGAATGCGCTAATTTTGTTAAAATTCCATAATAAAAACGTGAAAACCAGACTGATTTATATTTGAATCAACTGATATGTGTGTGTGTGTGTGTGTGTGTGTGTGTCTGTGTCTATGTATGTAACGGAGTGTTACGAAAAAGGCCTAAAAAAGCTTATCTAACTTCCATACCCATGACTCGACTCTCCTTCATCTCCAATATTTCAGCTCATAAAACAAAGTTTTCTCGAATCTAACATTTCATTATTTAGTCTTATCGATTTCCTGTTCGGTTCTAACCTGTACTCCCTCTGTCTATTATTAATTTAGTTACTATTTTATTGCGTTTTCATTAGAGAAATAGAGGCAACACGTATGACCTTTGAAGGGACATCGTGACTGAGTTGGGTGAGAAAAAGGCCATAACTATTATAAGTAGCAGCATATCAAATCATCAGAATACTGGAGAGCAATTCATAATTATTATAAGTGTAAGCCAGGAGACGGCGAATGGTGGTTAACTACCCCCAAGTAGGGTAAACATTAAATTCTTGGGAGTTAAAATTATATAAATACAACTGATCCTTCTTTTATTCATTAAATTGGCCATAGGAAGCTGCGGGCTGGACAAGGACATAATGAGATGGAATGATTAAGGATATGATAATAATGAGGGCAACAGCAATGCCCGCCGATTGCCGTTTACTTGAGCACATTGTTCTTTATAAGTACCATATTTGAGGCAAACCCCTGAAAAAAACCCGTCGTATGTATGCGTGTGTGTTGTATGAGTGTGTGTGTGTGTTTGTGCGTGTTTGTGTGTGGTGTGTGTGTGTGTGGTGTGTGTGTCTGTGTCTATGTATGTAACGGAGTGTTACGAAAAAGGCCTAAAAAAGCTTATCTAACTTCCATACCCATGACTCGACTCTCCTTCATCTCCAATATTTCAGCTCATAAAACAAAGTTTTCTCGAATCTAACATTTCATTATTTAGTCTTATCGATTTCCTGTTCGGTTCTAACCTGTACTCCCTCTGTCTATTATTAATTTAGTTACTATTTTATTGCGTTTTCATTAGAGAAATAGAGGCAACACGTATGACCTTTGAAGGGACATCGTGGACTGAGTTGGGTGAGAAAAAGGCCATAACTATTATAAGTAGCAGCATATCAAATCATCAGAATACTGGAGAGCAATTCATAATTATTATAAGTGTAAGCCAGGAGACGGCGAATGGTGGTTAACTACCCCCAAGAGGGTAAACATTAAATTCTTGGGAGTTAAAATTATATAAATACAACTGATCCTTCTTTTATTCATTAAATTGGCCATAGGAAGCTGCGGGCTGGACAAGGACATAATGAGATGGAATGATTAAGGATATGATAATAATGAGGGCAACAGCAATGCCCGCCGATTGCTGTTTACTTGAGCACATTGTTCTTTATAAGTACCATATTTGAGGCAAACCCCTGAAAAAAACCCGTCGTATGTATGCGTGTGTGTTGTATGAGTGTGTGTGTGTGTTTGTGCGTGTTTGTGTGTGTGTGTGTGTGTGTTTGTGCGAGTTTGTGTGTGTATGCGTGTGTGTGTGTTTGTGCGTGTTTGTGTGTGTGTTTGTGTTTGTTTGTGTGTGTGTGTACCTTTGTGCCTATGTTTGTTTCCACACTACCTCTTGATAACCTGTGTTGGTGTGCGTATGTCCCTGCAATATAGCGTTCCGCAAACGAATAAGTACCAAGCTTTTAAAAGCCTGGTACTGTGTGTGTGTGCGTGTGTGTGTATTATTGGATTCGATTCAGTAAGCTAAATTTCTTCAAGGCGATGTCTCAGCATTGCCGCAGTCTAACGATTGAAACAAGTAAAATTTGTTTAAATAATTATATCCATAATTTGTATTAAATTTTGACCACTAGCGCAAAAGAAAATAGGGTGGAAAATGGGCTTGGCAGGCAAAATATTAAGCTTAGGCATACAGGCGTCATTCACAAGTAAGCTACACGCCTTATATTAATCTTACTTTGCTTTCATAAGCGCAGACCTTGTAAACATTCTTTAATTGGAACATGACAATAATACTTTCTTTCAAAAGCACAATGACACGATCTTCACATCTTCATACTTTCTCGTCATGAACAGCATGGCTAAAACACACAAAATCATTATGGTGATAGGTCTTCAGAAATGTTGGATAATATGTAATTCTCAAAAGTTCATTTATCTTTAATGCTAATAATTAATTTCTTTCGGTTATGTCAAATCTCAACGTTTGATGTTTGTGGCTAAGGATTGTAAACAATTCCAGTTTATAATTGGTAAATATTCTGATCGATCAAATTTTAGATCAGGATAACATGAAGGAATTCTATAACTGGTCATTTTGAGAGATGAATAAACGGAGACACTTGCCTCTCACAATATAGAAACATTGCTCATGGCCCCAGCAGACAAAATGGCAAAAGCGTTGCCACAGAGCATAGTGAGGTAGATGCGCTGTAACAACCACTCTAACTCACGGGACTCGCACTTTCGGGCAGCAATCTCCGCTCCGATAGCAATGAGCAGGGATATCGTCTGCGGACCAAGAACGCCAGAAGTTTCCACTGCTA
>NC_043008.1:16998293-17033293 GCF_006345805.1 Octopus sinensis
ATATATATGAATGTGTGTGTATATGTTTATTTGTCTCTCACCACCGCTGAGCAACCGGTGTTATTTTGTTTACGTCCCAGTAACGTAAGGGTTCGGCAAAATAGCACGATAAAATAACTATCAGGCTTAAAGATAAGTAAAACATGTAAAAGAAACCTCATATATACACATACATATACATACTTTGAGTGTGTGCATCTTATTACGGCCGCGCCAGCTATAATCTATTCAAGAATGGCATATCTGAAATAAAATCGATGTTTATAAATTGTAATTTTAACTAATCAATCTATTATACAATCAATCGATCAATCATTTTATTGTAAATTACATTTAAGAGCAGACAGGCTGCTTGTTTCATTGTTGAATTTTTCTTTATTACTTTGTTACTTTTTCAATTATCTTAAAATTAACAACATTTTATTCACATTATTGTTGAAGATATTTTTTTAATGCAAATATATGAATAAATCGTAAAAAAAAAAGAGAGAGTAAGGTAAATGTAAACTAATTTCTTTTTACATTGTTTTCATTCGACGGATATTTGTCCTTACCTCGTTTGTTGTTAACACAACGTTTCGGTTGATATAAACCTCCAGCCTTCATCAGGTGTCTTGGGGAAATTTCGAACCTGGGTTCTCATTTCTAAGGTATTTTTCGATGTTATTATTATTATTTTTACTACTACTGTTGTTACTGTTCATGTCACTGCTTGGAATCGAACACAGTAGCGCGCTCTCTTAATCACTACGCCATATGCCCGTGTACAATTATGGAGTGAATTTTAGGGCTTATAAATCTAATATTTTTCTATTCTTCCTTAATACTGGTTCCCATATGCTGCTCATATCTGCACTCGGTCTGCTTAGGAGGTTGTTGTGTCCGAGCACATTAGCTGCTTCTTTTAGTTTCCGTATTTTCCACTGGTGTTCTCTGTATATTATTTTAACTTCATCCCACAAGGGGAGGTGGTCTCCATTTTCCATACATGATCAGCTATACCCCAGTTATCAATATCCCCTTGTGTCACTGCTTTGCGATGTTCGTCGATTCTTATTTTGAGGGGGAGGCATGTTTTGCCTTTGTATATCCTACCACAGCTGCATGGGATGGAGTACACGCAGTTATTAGTCATACTCTCTTCTATTGGTGGTTTTACTCGAAGGAGATATTTGCGAGGCGTTGTATTACTCTTGAATACTGTCCTGATGTCATATGGGCAGCATATATTTTGTATCTTTTCGGAGAGGCCTTTCACATAAGGTAGACAGACTGCGGACAGTTTATTGACCTCATCCTCTCTCTTCTTCATAAATGGATCGGATAGTATACTTTTGGGGTAGTTGTTGCTTAACAGATCATTAATGATCTTTACCATTTGTTCGTGGTGTGTATCACGATCGCTACTTATATTATTTGCACGATGTTTTAGGCACTGAGCAATCCCTGTCTTTACACTGTATGGATGGAGGGAATTGAAGTTGAGTTATCATCCAGTAAAGGTCAGCTTGCGGTATACGGCTGTCCTGAATCCATACTTAGTGCGTGTTATTAATACGTCCAGGAATGCCAGCAGATTGTATTTTCCCTTTTTGTACATTGTGAACTGTATAGATGGCTTTAGTGAGTTCACATGATGTAACAGCACTTGGACATCTTCCTGGTGAAGCCAGAGTATAAAGATGTCATCAACATATTGTAGCCATAGTGTTGGTTTTAGTGGTGTTGACCCTAAAGCAAAATTCTTCAAAGAATATGAGTAGCGATCTTGATACATACCACGAAGAAATGATCAAGCTCATTATGTCTGGAAAAAATGGAGACCACCTCCCTCTGTGGGATGAAGTTGAAATAATAGACAGAGAACACCACTGGAAAATACGAAAACTAAAAGAAGCAACTCATATGCTAGGACACAACAACCTCCTAAGCAGACCGAGTGCAGATAGGAGCAGCATGTGGGCACCGGAGTTAAGGAAGAATAGAATAATATTAGATTTATAAGCCCTAAAATTCACTCCATAGTAGCACACGGGCATATGGCGTAGTGGTTAAGAGCGCGGGCTACTAACCTCAAGATTACGATTTCGATCCCAAGTAGTGACCTGAACAATAATAGTAACAACATCGATAAATACCTTAGGAATGAGAACCCAGGCTATACACATGTATATATACATATATCTGCAGGCATGTATGTGTATATAAATATATATATATATATTAATTATTTTATGTATATACATATACTACATACATACACACGCATATCCAGCTTCAGGAAGGGTATCCTCCAATTGCCAATTTACTAAAAATCAGATTCTTTCCGGAATTTCTTCCATTTTTGATTCTTTTTATTTTTTTGGTCACAAGAATTAATTATTCAGATAATTGACATTTCCTTCATTAATCCGCGTGATATCATAATTACTTGAAATTTGTTCATTTAAGTTATTGACATTACCTTACTTCTTTATTCAGCAGGGGGCCCTAAAGTACACGTATACATTTCCTTCTAGTAATATGATCACAACACTAAGGTAGTGAGCTGGCAGAATCGTTAGCATGCCGGCATTTTGTATACCTATACGTTCTGAGTTCAAATTCCACCGAAATCAATTTTGTCATTCATCCTTTCGGGACCAGTAAAATGAGTACCAGTTGCGCACCGAGGGCGTGGTAATCGACTTACCCACTCCTCCAAAGTTGCTGGCCTTGTGCCAAGATTTCAAACCAATATTATCACAACCCTAAGGCAACGTGCTAGCTTAATCTTTAGCATTCCGGACAAAATGGTTATCGGCATCTCAACCGTCTTTGCATATTGAGTTTCAAATATCCGGAAGTTGAATTTGACCCTCATACTCCCGGTTTCGATAAATCAAGTACCAGTTGAACACTTGGGTTGATGTAATCGACGTTCCCTCTTATACGAAATTGCTGGCCTTGTGCTGAAATTTGAAATCAATATTATCGCAATCCCACGATTCTAACTAATTTGTCCTCACTTTTGTAGAAATAACATTTCTTAGAAACAGGAAAAAAGAACGAGACGTCTCCTAAAATTACATCCGTTATTCTATGATGCAGCCAGCCACAATACTGCACTCAAGAATTCGATGTCTGATATAACAGCCTATCCTCTGCTGTCTTATTAATTTTTGTCACCTGAACGATCGTGCTTTGCAGGAGACTCTCAATAGCAACGGAATGAGCGAAGTGCTTCTTCCCAATCAATAAAATCTACAAAATTCATCCATCCATCTATCCATCGATCCATCCATCTGTCTATCCATCCATCCATCCATCCGTCAGTCCGTCCGTCCGTCCGTCCATCCATCCATCCATCCTTCCTTCCTTCCTTCCTTCCTTCTATGTATATGTGCTCTTGTGTGCGTACGTGCACGCCTGTGTGGAGGCACGAGGATTAGTGGGTAGGGTTTTGTATTTATAATCATAAAATTGTGATTTCAATTCCTGCTCCAGACGATGCATTGGTTTCACGAGCAAAACACTTAATTTCTCCTTCCTGTATTTCACTCAAGTGGCAAAAATGTTATATATGTTTGTATATAGGTGTGTGTGTTTGTATGTGTGTTTTTTAAAGTTGGTTTTTATGTTCAGTTGTAAAAACAAAACACCTTTACATTAATCTGATGGACTACTTTATGCTTTTGTAGAACATTAATTTAGTATTCTTAAGCAAAAATATCATTGACAGTAACTTCGAATTTTCGGTCAGTTAACTCATCATCTATTGTATACATACATACATACATAGAGTGGCTGTGTGGTAAGAAGCTTGCCCACCAACCACATGGTCCCGGGTTCATTCCCACTGCGTAGCACCTTGGGCAAGTATCTTCTACTATAGCCTCGGGCTGACCAAAGCCTTGTAAGTGGAAGACCGTCGTATATATGTATATGTTTGTGTGTATGTGTTTTCGTGCGCGCACATGTTATAGTTCTTTTCCTTCTGAATTCAAATCTCACTTGCATCATTCGTTTCTTTCATACTTCCGCGATGGATAACATAGAGTAACATCAAAGTAACATGAAATTATCGGGATCTATATATTCCCCACTAACGTACTAAAACTAGAAATCACTGCTAGACATCTTTTCCCTGTATTAAAGCGGTTGCTATGTGACAGAATTGTGAAAAAAAAATCGAGGAGAAAATGACTGGTTACAACACATTGTTTTTAGTTCAAATCTCGTCAATGACTATTTTAGCATCCAACCACCTAAACAGATAAAATGAAATATCGACAAGTTCAACTGTCTATACATAATGAGTAGTCTTGTGTCATATTCATAACAGATGCGTTTGCTGACATTTTTATATTGTTGTTGGCAGAGTTCGTCGGAAATAGCCAAAAAAATGTTGATGTTCTGTTTCTTCGGTTTCGGATTTTCAATTTTAGCTCCGGCTCCTCTGTCATGGATCATACTTTCCAAATTTTTATTTTTCAAAATAAAAAGAAATTAATAGTAAGATGGGAAATAATGTTTATTTTTGTATACTTTCACTTTAGAATTGAAAAGTTACCTCTTATTTTTTTTAACTGCAAAATCTTTGATCATATCTTCAAAATTAATCTTACGTAAGGCTCTGCCGCTATACTTTGTAGAGATAAGGCATCCCGAATATTGTTTTACCAAATTTAAGGTGATTTCTTTTCTGCCCTAAACCAGTTACCATTTCTGTGGTGCCCACACTTTCCTTGATGTTTTAAGCACATGCCTATTTTGTATAATGGTTAATCCAGCACTGGTCGGATATGTACTGTGTAAGTATGTATGACTTGTATCTTCAACTATCGGCTACATCCTTAACGCCTGGCTGGAGGACCAAACAAACGATTCAGAGACCAGCTAAGGCGGCAATCTGGCAGACTCGTTAGCCTGCCGGGTGAAATGCTTAGTGGTATTTCGTCTCCCGCTAAGTTCTGAGTTCAAATTCTACCAAGGTCGAGTTTACCTTTCATCCTTTCAGGGTCGATATATTAAGAACCACTTGAATACTAGGGTTGATATAATCGTCTATTCCCCTTCCTCGAAAAATTTCAAGAGCCAAGATATGAATTTGAGGTGGAGGTGTTGAGTTATTTATTATTTACAAAGGCAGTGAGCTGGCAGAATCATTAGCAAGCCGGGCAAAAGGCTTAGCGGTATTTCGTCTACCGCTACGTTCTGAGTTCAAATTCCGCCGAGGTCAACTTTGCCTTTCATCCTTTCGGGGTCGATTAAATAAGTACCATTTACGCACTGGGGTCGATATAATCGACTTAATTCGTTTGGCTGTCCTTGTTTGTCCCCTCTGTGTTTGACCCTTGTGGGTAGTAAAGAAATAGGTAATTCGTCTACCGCTACGTTCTGAGTTCAAATTCCGCTGAGGTCGACTGTGCCTTTCATTCTTTTGGGGTCGATTAAATAAGTACCAGTAACGCACTGGGGTCGATGTAATAGATTTAACCTGTTTGTCCTCTCTGTGTTTAGCCCCTTGTGGGTAGTAAAGAAATAGCTATTCCACATAGTTTCCGTCTGCCAAATTCTCTTACAAGGCATTGGCCGGCCCATGGAGAAACAGGAAGACACTTGCTCAAGATGTCATTTAATGGTACTGAACTGGGAACCAAGCCGTTGCAAGGCGAATTTCTTAAGCATACAGCAACAGAGAAATGGTAAAAATCACACAACCATGTGGAAATAATAATAATAACAAAAGAAATGTAAAAGAAAGAAACCAAAATATAAGTCTTTCAGCAAAATAAAAAAAAATAAAGAGGAGTGAAAAATAAAAATAAAAGAAACCTGAGACAGAGAAAGGAATGGTAAATAGGTTAAAGTTAGCAAATTTGGAAAATATACGAATTTAGAATATGTTGTGACACGTCTTATTGTTCTTGTCAAGCCGTGCTTCACATTCATACAAACCCTATTTTCTTACCATTCATACATTTTCATCATCGTCATTGTAAAACAAGTCTCATCGAGCGTACATTCTTATGCTAGAAAATATTCCAGCCGTGACAATCATGTTGGCTTTTTTGCCTTTTTTTTCTGTTTGTGTATTCATGCAATGATTCTTTTTCTTCTATTTCTGTTTTGGTTCTGTTATTTTTCTTTATCTCTTTTACGTGTTCCGGGTAAAAGGCTGTGGCTATGCTGGAGCAACGCCATTTGTCCACATTTCTTCGTTTGATATAATTCTATTGTAAGCTCATGACATATATATCAGCAAGCATATTTAATTTGTTTGGTCTTCTCCGAATATGCTTAATCAATACGCTTTTAACTCTTTCTATATCGTAGCGTGACAGAATTGTCTTCTGGAGTTGAAGGGAAATTCTTTTATTCATTTCTACCTCTATTTCATGATGTCAAATCTAAGTGCTTTTATATGTCTAGACATGAATTTAATTGTTGATTCCCACCAAAATCTTTTATATATGTTTTGGCAATGCACCTAAAATTAAACATTTCTTTAACCGCTACGGTCAATTTATTGCAATCACTTTCATTCCAGTTTTTCAGTACATTTGTTTAATCGAGAATCGTTGCATTTTATTGCAACCAAAAATACCTACGCTACCATGTTCCTGCCTCAATTACCCAAAATTATTCAAGTACTTTTTTAGTGTTCGATTGTCATTGTAAAATTGGCTTTAAGCTGGAAAAAATTTAAATGACTCGGTCGATCGTGTTTGTTCCTTTGGGAAGATCTCACGTTTCTTTTTTAATACTCAGCTTTAGAACCTTCAGTGCTCCTCAGTGCATTGGGTGCCAAGCTTCTTCCATCGAATTCGTTCAACCTCCTTTCTTAAAAATAATCCATTCCATGTAATATTGGCATGAAATTTTGGCAGAAGGTCAGAAGGTTAGTGGTAGAGGATAAGTCATTACATCGACCCCAGTGTTCAACTGATACTTATTTTACTGACCCCTATGCTGGGGCAAACGTTTATTTCCCTCCGATATCTATAGTATCTTTAACACAGTACCTCCATATCTCAGGATAAATACCGTAGAAACTAGTCTATCAACGCTGTCTTTCTTCTAGTCTTCTTAGTCTTTTACTTGTTTCAGTCATTTGACTGTGGCCATGCTGGAGCACTTCCTTTAGTCGAGCAAATCGACGCCAGGACTTATTCCTTGCAAGCCCAGTACCTATTCTATCGGTATCCTTTGCCGAACGGCTAAGTTACGGGGACGCAAACACACCAGCATCGGTTGCCAAGCGATGTTGGGCGGGGGACGAACGCAGACACACAAACATATACACGCACATACAAATATATATACATATATACGACAGGCCTTTTTCAGTTTCCGTCCACCAAATCCACTCACAAGGCATTGGTCGGCCCCAGGCTATAGCAGAAGGCACTTGCCCCAGGTGCCACGCAGTGGGACTGAACCCGGAACCATGTGGTTCGTAAGCAAGCCACTTTCCACACGGCCACTCCTACGCCTGTATATACATTAAGTATGATATATACATGGCTATTATTATTACTTTATATAGTTCTTGTGGTTGAGTATCGATCTCTTTTCAGCTAAAGGTTTCTTCCCTGAAACATTTACTCTCACATTAGCTCCCTTGCTTTCCATTCAACCTTACTGGAAACTTATTAGTTACTCCATTTTGTCTCTTTTTCTTTCACAGTGTTTGAAGGTCCTCTTTGAATTTTGAATATTGTAAACAATATCTCTAATTTTATCATTATTTCTTTCTAGCAAATCATTTTTATAGCTTTTCCTGTTCCTTGTCAAAATTAATTTATTTTTTCATATCTATTATCCAAATCAATTTACATTCTATCACTTCATATAATTTACTTTATTTTCTGTGATTACTGTAAAATAGTTATATATTTGTATCATGTCTCTTCGATTATATTAACAAGGTAAGTTTTATTTCTATGAATATCAGGCTGGATATTATAATACACAAATCAATTTGTAGGGTAGGCTTTTCTTTTATAGCTGATGTCCTTGAATAAGTGGCGAATAATTTATTGATATTTATATTTGATATTCATTTCAAATTTGGACTCAATACCAGCAATTGTGAATGAGGGTAAAAGTCGTTTGCATTGATCTCAGTACTCAACTGGTATTTATTTTACCGACCTCGAAAGGATAAAAGGTAAAGTTGACTACGGTAGTGTTTGAATTCTGAATGTCAACTCGGAAGAAATGCTGTTGAGCAATTTTTCCACCGCGATAAGGATTCTCCCAGCTCGTCGCCAGTTTTTATATTTAATATTAATTTCAAATTTTGGCACAAGGCCAGCAGTTGCGAAGAAGCCGCAACTCGATTTTATAGACCCCAGTGCTCACTGAATCGTATCGACCCCAAAAATATGAAGAGCAAAGTAGAACTTGCCCGGCGTGCTAACAATTCTTTTTTTTTGCCCACAGATGGACCAAACAAGGACTGACAAAGATTAAGTCGATTACATCGACCCCAGTACGTAACTGGTACTTAATTTATCGACCCCGAAGGATGAATGACAAAGTCAACCTCGGCGGAATTTGAACTCAGAACGTAGCGGCAGACGAAATGCCGTTAAGCCTTTTGCCCGGCGTGCTAACAATTCTGCTAGCACGCTGTTTTTTTGTATATTTAATATTGGCTTCAAATTTTGGCACAAGGCCAGCAATTGCGAGAAAGCTGCAACTCGATTTTATCGACCCCAGTACTCAACTTGTCGACCCTGAAAAGACGAACAGTAAAGTAGACGATGATGAACGTAAAGACGGACGAAATGACATTAAACATTTTACCCGGCGTGCCAACCATTCTGCCAGCGCGCCGCCTATTTTTAATATTCATAATCAATCTCAGTCTTATGGTTTCATAATCAACCACTCTATTTTTTACCATTCTATATGTTTCTACCTCAAATTAAATATGTATGTAGTTATTCTAGTTTTAATGTCGTTATGTCAGAATCTAAAAAGTATATCACTTGAGGTGTTTTGTATAAATTTGTCGTTTTATTTTGGCGTACTTTTGTTGACATTTCTACTTTTATGGCTATTTATAATTAGCTTTACTGGATAAATGTGCAGCTTTTCGCTTTACTTTTGTCTTTTTGCTGGTTGTTTAGTTGTCTCTGTAAATGTAAATCTTATTTTATGACATAATTATTTATTGTACCGAAGTTGTCTTTTACCATTTTCTGTATTTTAGCAGTCTAATTATTTGTTTTTCCTTTTACATTGCATTTGCCTTAATATTCGGTTGCATTCGATACGCATATCACTACTATCAAAGAGCTTACTTTGCGGTCGTAGCATATTTGGTTATAGATCAATACCATGCGTTTTATCATCTCCTCACTTAAGAATGTAGGTGCTACTGACTTCAGTAACTGCCTGATTTACAAATAACGGTTATTTACAAATATAGATCTCTCGCAAAACCCCATTTATTACTATTTTCTAGACAACATTCCGGCTTGCGAGAAAGTTATAGTTGTTAGGGATTTGTACATTATTGGCAAAAATATGATCAATCTGTAGCGTTTGGAGGCTTTTTTTTGTTATTGTATTTATAAAAAAACTGAATCGTTCTGCGAAATTTTTGTATAGTAGATTAGCATTTCCCCAACAAATCTGTGAATCTTCTCGGTGCTTCCCATCAACCCGACTTTATTATGCTGGGTCATGTTTTCGCTATCATTGTACTAATTGTCAGATAAATTCGTTACTTCGTTCCTCTTCCCGATTATTTATAGTAATCCATTTCAATAATATTTGAAGAAACACAAAAAATATTTTATCATAATGTATTATGATTGTCTTTTTTTTTGTGCGCAGCTTTATTATTCCCCTACAATATCTGTTTATAGTTTTTGAACTATGAACAAAATTTACCAGACATATGACGAAAGGGTGCCAAGACGAAAAAAAACCCCAAAAAGGAACGAATTTATCTTACAATTTGCATGTCTATAATTCTACATAAGGCGGTGAGCTGGCAGAAACGTTAGCACGCCGGGCGAAATGCGTAGCCGTATTTCGTCTGCCGCTACGTTCTGAGTTCAAATTCCGCCGAGGTCGACTTTGCCTTTCATCCTTTCGGGGTCGATAAATTAAGTACCATTTACGCACTGGTGTTGATATAATCGACTTAACCCGTTTGTCTGTCCTTGTCTGTCCTCTCTGTGTTTAGCCCCTTGTGGGTAGTAAAGAAATATATAATTCTACATAAGGTGATTCCATATTCCCTCCACACATAACTCGGTACTTTTATTGTTAGTGTATCTTCTATCTTGATATTTAATTTTGATGGAGCACTTTCACATTTTCTCCCCGATAATTTGATTTGTTGTAAGAAAAGCTCACGTTCAAATTTTCCAATCCAGTGTATCCAGCAAGCCTTTTCTACAATCATTTGTTTTCATTTTGCTTCTCTTCTTTACAATTTTTTCTTTTTTCATCATTCACCTTCGTCGTATCAGAGCCACCCAATGTACATCCGGAGTATAGGATGTCATTCCTTTCTCTATTTTACTTTTGTTGATATTACACTGAATATTTTCTTTCCAACATTTAATGGCGAGATAGATTGGGAAGGGGGGAACGACTTAATCTATTTGGGGAGAAACTGTTTTTACTCAATACAGTCATGGCTACTGTTTGCTCCTGTGAAAACTATTTATTGCAAAGCCTGCTTCTATTTGGTTTATCATTTCCCGAATACGTTTATTTATCTTAGCTTTCGAAGGTGGTTCCTTTCTTCGAAGGTGTTTGTTTTCGTTGTGATCGGTTCTATTTTCTATGTATTGTTCTTCTGTGGCTTTCTCTCTCTCCCTTGTTATTACAGATAGTTATTTTGTTGCATGGTACGTTAATTTCTTTCTTTCTTTCCTTTTTTTAACGGTTGCTAGATTCAAGAATTTTCTTTTCTGGTAGATGCGTATTCGCATTCTTGCTTCTGTGAGTTATTGCACATCTCCTTTTTTTTTTCTGTTGTTCTCCTTTTATTTTCATTATCTGCTTTTCTGGGTGGTACATCGATACGATATCTTTGCGTGAGATGTGCCAAAAATTGTACTATTTGAATAGTACCATTGATTTGAAAGTGCCTTGCATCTAGGTAGCATCTACCTAGGTGGGCTATTGTTTTGCATTGTGAAAGTTTTATAATTCCCCGATATATATATATATATATATATATATATATATATATATATATTTTATTTGTTCATAACACATTTTAATGTAATATCAGCAGTCCTTCCGCGGGTTATTTTCACTGAAAAGCTGAACTTATATCACTGTGCTTGGGGAAAGGGCAGTGTTCTCATGTATGCTAAATATGTTGTCTAACTTGGCTATTCTTTTCTCTTCCAAATGCTCAACCTAATATGTATACATTGCTTAATGGTGCAGTTTTCTGAATGCCGTTCGTACGTTTACGTTCTCGATTGTCGATGATGCATCTTAATGCATTATATTTAATCAGATCAAATTATTAAGCAAAATAGTTAAAACAAAATTAACAAGGGTGGCGAATACATTTGCTCCATTTCTTTTGGATTTGATTTCAAAATCTGCTGAAGTTAAATCTGCCTTTCATCTTTTCAAGGGTCAATAAAAAGTACTGATCCAAGCCGGTGGTGTGGCGGAAATGGATTGCCTTACATTATCAGTTCAAACTCTCAGTGTTCTAACGGCAAAGTCTCTTACCGCAATGTCTCGGCGGCCTTTTCCTTGGATAAACATCATTGGCATAGAGAAGGGATATTGCATGCGTTGTCATGTTAGTATTCTTCATCCTGGCCGAATTTACATTGCCCTGAGAGGAAAGACCCCGTATTTATTACACAGAAGTGGGAGTATCACCGTTCTGCTGCCAGTTGCTGTAGAGCGCTTCGAGGAGATTAGAGAACAAGTCTGGCAAATCTACTTAAAGTTCATAGGGTAGACCATCTAAACCTGGTGGCTGATGCCTCTTGCAATCGACAAGGGCATCTTGAATTTCGATTGAATTTATTTGCCTTTCACAACGCTCAACGCTGGCCGTCGAGAGACGCACCTAACGAAATATAAGGATTTAGTCGACGGGACCATTATCAAGTGATTGTACGGGGCCTCCCTAATCCGTACTAACATCAACTGTACCAACTTTCCAGCAAGGTCGGCTCGCTGTAACCTGGAATGGAACCCAAGCGACTGAAGAAGGTCCTCAAGGAGATAAACTCAGCTGCTGAAACCAACTGAAATTGCCTATGGCTAATAAGAAACTGCAAGTGGGATCCTTAGGCAAGCGAAGACTAATTCCTCACCCCCCCCCCACTTGTATGTCCAGTCGAAGCGTACCGGCAAATGGCAAAACGCTTGTGACTCTCTGATACTTGCTGGTGATACAGGAGGATCTACAACATTGCCATGGATTCAGAACAGCTCGCGAAACCTTTGAGCAGCTCTTGTATATTGTATATGCGGCAAAATATATCCAACGTTTATTTCACCTTCATAAAAATCTTACCCATGACTTCCTCTACTTCTACACATAAAGAGGGTCTACTGTGACTGATAGGGGCTCTAAGTGTTTATTCATCCAAATGCTTCTGCTATTATGGGAAATGTTTGTTTTAAATCCCCACCTTGTGGGGATTTCTTCTTTCCCAATCATTATATTGGGATAGTTATTTCTTTTAGATATATAATATTGTCTGTTGCGATTGATATATCGATTAAGGAATATTTCTTTTTTCCTGATCGTCTTTGACAATAATGTCTGATCGATTTGCTTAATCTCCCTGTCCGTATAAATTATTGCCATTTTCACATAATCATCACTATCATCAACACTACCGTTACCACCACTATCACACCACCACCACCATCACCACCACCACCACCATCACCACCACCACCACCATCAGCTGCAGCACTACTACCACCGCCACCGCCCTCACAACCACCAACATCACTACAACCACCAGCACTACCACCATCATCATCATCATCATCATCATCATCACCACCACCGGCGCCGCCGACGCCACCTCCACTGCCACCACCACCATCACCACCATCTGCTGCAGCACTACTGCCGTTGCCGCCGCCACCAACAACACCACCACAACCACCACCACCACCACAACCACAATCGTCCTCTTCATTCTTCTATATTTAATGAATTGTTATTTATTTCTGCAGCACCAAATCTCCACCAGGTACAAACGACAGGAAGATGCTGCGTGCGGAAAAGAAGAACAAATATATTATATCTCGTGAAAGCGACACAGAACAAATACATTTCGTACATTTCATTCCCGAACTACGAAATGCTTTATCGTCTCTATAGACGTATGGTGCCGGATATCCTATATCCCTTTATCTCATCTACCCTAATATTCTAGTAATAATCCCATCACAATCACCCATATATATCTTTAAATGCATATGCTGTAATTTTTATCATTGTTTATCAGCGGACCTTCATAGCAGTTAGCTAGTTAATCAGAAGAGATTCATATGTCGTTAACGAGTCATATGTCTTCCGCCACCATCACCATCATTATTATACTCTTCTTGCCTATGTTTTCGCTTTGTAGTTGGTGAAGGCGCGTGGCTAAGAGGTTAGGGCATTCGGCTAACGATTGTAAGGACGTGAGTTCAATTCCCGGCGACGCGTTGTGTCCTTGAGCAAGACACTTTATTTCACGTTGCGCCAGTCCACTCAGCTGGTAAAAATGAGTAGTACCTGTATTTCAAAAGGCCAGCCTTGTCACACTCTGTGTCACGATGAATCTCCCTGAGAACTACGTTAAGGGTACACGTGTCTGTAGAGTGATCAGCTACTTGCACGGTAATTTCACGAGTAAGCTGTTCCGTTGATCGTATCAGCTGGGACCCTCGTCGTCATAACCGACAGAGTGCTCCTTTAAGTAGTAATATAGCCGAATGGTTAAGAGTTTTCTCTTGCTGTCATTAGGTCTCGGTTTCGGTTCCACTCTCCGTTATCATGGACAAGCATTATTTTCTAAAGCCGGGGGTTTACTCAAACGTTGTGAGTAAAAATTAAGGTGGACGGAAACTTTGCAAATGTCATTCGAAGGATCAAACCTGTAATTCAAGGGTAACCTTGTCATGCATTACCGTGGCCATTGCGCCTGAGTATTCCTTTAAAGGTACACGTGTGTATGGAATATTCAGCCATTTACACACTAATTCAATGAATTTGCTGGTTTAATTAATGAAGCATTTGAAAATTCGTGGTCAGAATTTCTAGTCAGTTCCATTTATTTTCAACCTTTTTTAAAAAAATCTTTCTGTCCTTACATTTTGCAGCAAAATCACTCCCAACTCCAATTTACAATTCCTTTCCATCGTCGCAAAAAGATAAGAGGACAACTGTTTGTAGTTTGTCTGACATGTGCTCTGCTGGAATTAGAGACAACTAGGTTTCTTGGCCGTCGGCAGCTACTGGTATTAATGGCAATATATTTGATGTGATTTTCTTCGTTTCTCTTGTAGCTATACACTGCTCTGCAACAAATTTATTCTAAAAAATGGGAGCAGCCATGATATTCATCTTTGTTATCTGCCGTTGTTGATATCGCAGTTTTTGCGACAGCAGTTTTGTTTTCCATCTGCTAGATAGAAAACCCCTTAAGTATCCTTTACTATCAGTCCTGTAGCAACTGCTCCTTCTCTTCTGTACCCTCCGAACTGCTATAATGACTGTATTCACTCTGTCGCATCGATCATACTTACGTCCAAGACATCTTTGTCATCATCAATGTTCGTAAGGGCCGGGTGGGAAATGCAACACCATTCCATAGCATATTGTTGCCCGTTAACCCCACCTTTGCCATATGTCCTCACTACTGCACAAAAGTGACGACAAGACAACGCTGCGACATTGGTGCAAATATCTTGTAATCCAAAAATTAATGTATCACTCACCCTATGGTCAAAAACATGTCTCACAAGATATGCATATATATTCATACCAATATTTGAAACACATATCGTGTCTCAAACCGGCAAGTGCTTCCTAAAACTACTCTTTCGAGGGAATATAGAACTGGATGTTTATACTGAAGCCCCATCCCACACACACACGCACACATACCACACACGAAATATACTATAATGAATAGCACGAGGTGGAGGTTATCGTGTATGGATCTAGTCGGGATTACGCAGTTTTGCGCCTCCCCGACCAAGTCCTCGACGACAAGCGCCAACCACTTTGCTAATACGTTGGCCAAAATCTTACACTATGTGTTAAGCTGAGTTATAGGCCTGAAATGATCTACTGTCCCTCTTGATTTAATCTTTTCTTATCAGAGTCACAACGCCACGGCACACAGAACTGGGAATATACCCGTTCTGCTGCCAGTTGCTGTAGAACGCTTCGAGGAGATTAGAGAACAAGTCTAGCATATTCACTTAAAGTTCATAGGGCAAACCATCTAAACCTAGTGGCTAATGCCTCTTGCAATCGACAAGGGCATCCTGAATTTCGGCTGAATTTATTTACCTATCACAGCGCTCAACGCCAGCCGTCAAGAGACGCAGCTAACTGTCGAAGTAGGAGCTGAAGTCCGCCACCATCTCCGCCTCACCACTCTCTCCGAACCAGCAAGCAAAGTGCTGGCGAATGGCCTCATACATCGGCCTGGAATCGCTCAGCTGGTGTCCGTCTCGGTCCCTCAAAGTCCAAATTTTGGTCTTGTTCCCACGCGTCGTCTCCGCCACGCGGGCCCATCGAAAAGCTTTGATCTCCTCATTTCTTAGAGCACGCGCCTTAGCTCTGAGAATGCAACCTTAATGTTTCGCGTTGAAGAACTGGTCTAATGCCATTCTCGCTGCTAGCACGTCGGTTGCAATTCCACTACAAATAGCCCCACCTAGTTTATCTACTATCCCCTCCGCTTTTCTATTTCTTCTAACACTATTTCTTTGATGAACCCTATCAACATTCATCTCTCTTTTGAGGGCCGCGCACTACCTGTTGTTGACGACACCCCCTGTCAACTTCTACTTAACTAAATTGCTGACCCAGTCCCTGTAGGTCTTATGTGCCAGAAAATACATGTTCAGCTTCCAGTAACGGAGTCCTAACCTACGCGTCTTATCTAGGTCGATACCCTACACTGTTATTATCTAATTTTAGAATCGCTAAAGTACATTTTAGAAGTAACACTTAGATATTAGCAAAAGAAAAGTATTCAGAGAGACATGTTTAACATTTGAGATCTTAAAATCCTAATTTTTCTTCTAACCTACAACTAATATTATTAGAAAACTATTTCGTGGTATCATAGAAGCTTGAGTAAAGGAAATGTAAAGAGGTGTGTCTATAGTATTGTGTTGTATGGGCTTAAATAGTTTAACTGTTTTGCAGAGATATAATTTTAGTAGCAAGCTGAATAGTATATAATTATTTTGTAACAGTTTTCAGAATATTTTTTATAGGAAGAGCACTGACTATTATCAAACATTGAATTAAAATTAAATGAGAATATTATATAGAATAAAAATAAATTTAATATTCAGTTATATGGTTTTGGAATAATTTTGCTTAATGCCGACACAGCAGAACCATTAGATCGAATTCGAGAAATAATTATAACACCATGTATAAATTATTGGTAATAGTCATATCAATTACTGAAAACAATAATGAAATATTAGTAATAAAAACACTAAGAAAATAATAACGATTAAACCAATAAAATACTTAAAATATTGAAATCCTATATGGAAATCGTATATTCTCGTCATATCCATTGTTTGAAGTATGCTGAAATGAACCCCTTATCTATCAACCAATTCTAAGAACTAGTGAGATTTTCAACATTAGTAATTACTAAATGAATAAAGTATCATTTTATTAAATATCATTTATGAATATAAGAACAGAGATAACAGCCAGAACACATCTTTGATCAATTTCTCCAGTGTAATTCAAATACAGAGAAGAATATTGTAAGTATGATAATAAAATTAAGTTTAATAGAATGATTCTAAAAAGATCTGTGATAATGTTTCCAGCGTTCGTATTGTCTAGTTCCTATTTAATAATAATTGAAGCAATGAATAATGTATTTTCAAATATAATTACTATTTGGAAAAAATAATTGCAGTTGTTGGTTATAACCTATAAAGAATTTCAAAACTAAGTAAATTTCCATGCAAACCACGGAGAATTCAAGGCAATCCAACGTACAAGTGGAGGCACATGGCGTATTGGTTAGAGCAGCGGACTCGCGGTCGAGGGATCGCGGGTTCGAATCTCAGACCGGGCGATGTGTGTGTTTATGAGCGAAAACACCTAAGCTCCACGCGATTCCGGCAGAAGGTAACGGCAAACGTCCGCTGACTCTTTCGCCACAACATTTTCGCACTCTTTTCTCCTGCATCTTACAACTCACCTGCGACGGACCGGCGTCCCGTCCAGGTGGGGAACCTATACGCCAAGAAACCGGGAAACCGGCCCTCATGAGCCACGCATGACTCGAGAAGGAACAAACAACAAAACAACAAATCCAACGGACGAGACTTTGGAGCTTCGATGTTTTACTTGCCCGCGCTCTCACTTAGATAATAAAATGAAGCAGGAAGGTTATACGGACGTTCTCAATTCGACAACGTATATATATTTTTATTGCCCACTGGGGGCTAAACACAGAAGGGTCAAACAAAAAAACAGACAAAGGGATTAAGTCGATTATATCGACCCCAGTGTGTAACTGGTACTTATTTAATATGGATATAGATATAGATGACGTATGAGCCTTTCGGGAAGGTCTTGCCGAACAACCACACAGATAATTTGTTTATAGTGATCAAATGTTTGTGTTCACATAAGCTCACTCCCTTCATCATATCGACTTTACCTGCACAGGTGCACCATGTGCCACATGTCAGGTAACCAACACAGAAGTTATAATACAAATATATTTCTTAAAAACTATTACGACCATTGTTGTTGTTGTTGCTGTGATTCTTGTTGTTGTTGTTGTTGTTATTATTATTATTATTATTATTGTTATTATTATTATTATTATTATTATTATATTATTATTATTATTTATGGGTTTTTCTTCTTCTTTCAAATTTGCTTCCATTTCTTGCCGAGTGTCTTCCCGACTCCTAGGGCAAAGAAACTCATTAAACTAAACTCGCTAGTTTGTTAATTTTTTTTTTTTTTATAGAAATAAAGTTAAATTAAAATACATGGGTAGTAATAGTTCTCACATCGACAATGCTCTTCTCAATACGTGTGATGTACCAGTTACTTCTTGCACGGATGGTAAGCCAGGGATCATTCTCATATAATTTCCGGTTCCCTTCTTGATCATATTATTATTATTATTATTATTATTATTATTATTATTATTTTATTATCATTATTATTATCATTATTCAGTAGTTTTATTTTTATAACGTGCTTTCACTTCACTACCGAGCGCAGCTCTGTGTGCCTTGGGAATGTGCTGTGATTTGTTGTGATGCTCTGATGGTTATTGTATGGAAAGTGTTCTGCGTAGGATGTGTGCAGTGCCTAGTAGTGCAATTTTCTGTATGTTATATGTGTTTGTAAGTCCTGGTGTTTATTATTATTATTATTATTATTATTATTATTATTATTATTATTATATTATTATTTAATCTATCATTTCTAATCAGTGTGTATTTCAAGTTACTTGGTGTACCTTGACAAACGTGCAAGAAATGTTCTTGCGTTTCTAACCGTGTGTGAGAAGGCGTACATATATTAAATATAATTATCTACATCATTGCTGTAAACACACAGACACACACACAGACACATGCTAAAATAAAATAAAATAAATATTGCTTCGTATAAATTGCATAACATATTGTCAGCTGTTTCCTGTAGATTCATTAAAACTTGATGAAATCCAATTGAGGTGAAGTCGCAAAATTATTAATTTTCTTAATGGTCACTTTGTATTTTATTTAATATTTATAATATGCGTAGGAGAGGCATAACACCTGTGATTTAAATAATATTATATATATTATATATATATACTATATATATATATATAATATATATATATATATATATATACATATATATATAACGTGTATATAATATTTCGTTAATTATCATTAGTATTCCGATTTCTTACAATCTTCAACGTCAACATTCGACAGCCATTAAAACGATCATCGTTATTATTATTATCATCATCATCATCATCATAATCATTAGAACCTTATTGTTATTGTAATCTTAATTGCACATGGTTTAAGTGCTGACTTGTTCTCAATTACTTTCAGTTTAAAAGTGTTGTAGAAGTGCATATAAAAAAAAAAAAAGTTAAAATTATAAACGTCTAAACGTTATGCGAAATTTAGATGACAAAACGTGAGAAGAAATCTCTTCAGGAAAGAAAATGCATTGTATATATGTATATATATATGTGTGTGTGTATACCCAAATAGTTGTGTATATATATATTTGTGTGCATATATATACATATACACACACATGAATATATACATAACACAAATATATTTGTATATATAAATATGTTTGTGTATATATAGTTCTGTTTATAAATATGCACACTATATAGATAGATTTACACACATATATATGTAAGTATGTATATGTATATATCTATATATATATATAAATACATGTACGTGTGTATACATACATATATTTGAATGTATGTACATACATATATATATATATATACATATAAATAACAATATATGTATATACACACATATAAATATATATGTATATATACGTTTGTATACATGTTTGTATATTTGTGTATATTACGTATGTATGTATTATATATATTATATATATATATATATATATATATATATATATATATGTATAAAATGAACATATATGCATACGATTGTATGTATTTATGCATATACACACACACACGCACACAAACACACTGACACACACTCTAACACACACACACACACAAGTACGCATACAAATATAAACAATGAAAATAAAGGTTGATGGAAATATAGAACAGAGTAAACAAAAAACAAGAGAAAAATACAAAAAAATGTTAAAAAAAGAAACATAAAAACAATAAGCTGAGATGGATGATTATGTAAAAAGGAAAAGATAAGAAAACAAGAGAATGACCAAAATTAGGCGAGAGATAATTAAGTGGGGAAAGTCAGAAGGAGAAGAAACAGATATAAAAAAATAAGAAAGGAAAAAAATATAACAGGGGAGATGAATGACTTTTGAAGAAAATATAAATAAATAAATAATTATTGGGAGTGTAAAGAGAATTGTAGAATTTCAGGATGAAATAGGAAAACATAGAAGAAAGTGTGGTTGATGGTATATTTATTGTAAATAAAGATGGGAGTAGAAATGGAGTGAACAATCATAGAAACAAACAAAGCATGGCATGTAAATGAATTAAATATTGCATTAGTGTGAGATGTGGACTTTGCGGTTTGTCGAAAATATATTAAGGAAATCCTGCAAAACAGTTCCACATTTATGTGGTAAAAAATACGTGTTGTGAAATAATCTCGTTCGTTTAACGATTCAGTGTTTCATTTCTATATATATATATATATATATATATTTATATATTTATTGAGAATTTAATGAACGGTGAGGTAGCATTGCTAGTGATGAGAGTTGTAAGGGAAACGGTTAGATAAACTGGTGGCTTCTGGTTAATTGAAGTAAATAGGCATCGCTCTGTAGTGAGAAGATTCCTTCCCAAACCACATGGTGGCGGGTTCAGTCCCACTACGTGGTACCGGGGGAAAATTTCTTCCACTTCCGCCTCGGGTCGATCATTGTTTCGTGAGCGGATTTGGTTGGGGAAAACCCTTTGGAAATTCACTATATATATTTATATATATATCGTATAGAGGGCATTATTACACATAAATGCCTCACACTAGGAGGGACAAAGTCATTACTACCAAAATCATACTAATCATACCCAAATGCAGTTTTTCAAAGCAAGACATTTAAAAAAATGAATTTAGTTCTGTATCACCGTGATTTCACATTCAACTTACGTCTAATGATCGTCAGCAGAACTGATTCTGAACACATCATAAATAAACTACCAACCTTACGTAGCGAAGACGAACAGACAACTGCTCACTCCGGCCAAGCACATGGAATGTTTATAAATCATATATCCGGTAAATGGCGGGCTTTTTACGAACTGCATGTCGGGTAATGAAAAGTATTTCGGAATAAGTTTAACAATTAAGGATAATCTCTTAATAAGGGATCTTAACAAGAAATTATCGGGTAGCTAGCGTGAAAACCTCATAAAAGAAAAGAATTCGAAAATAATTTTTTCTTTTGAACAAATTATTATATATATATTGTATAGAGGGCATTATTACACATAAATGCCTCACACTAGGAGGGACAAAGTCATTACTACCAAAATCATACTAATCATACCCAAATGCAGTTTTCAAAGCAAGACATTTAAAAAAATGAATTTAGTTCTGTATCACCGTGATTTCACATTCAACTTGTTGGTAGTTTATTTATGATGTGTTCAGAATCAGTTCTGCTGACGATCATTAGACGTAAGTTGAATGTGAAATCACGGTGATACAGAACTAAATTCATTTTTTTAAATGTCTTGCTTTGAAAAACTGCATTTGGGTATGATTAGTATGATTTTGGTAGTAATGACTTTGTCCCTCCTAGTGTGAGGCATTTATGTGTAATAATGCCCTCTATACAATATAGATATAATTAATTTGTTCAAAAGAAAAAAAATATTTTCGAATTCTTTTCTTTTATGAGGTTTTCACGCTAGCTACCCGATAATTTCTTGTTAAGATCCCTTATTAAGAGATTATCCTTAATTGTTAAACTTATATTTATATATATATATATATATTATATATATATATATATATATATATATATATATATATATATATATATATATATAAATATGTTTGGGTTTGTCCATACCACTGCTTGTTAACCGGTATTGGTTTGCTTACGTCCTCCTAATTTGTTGGTTTGGCAAAAAGAGGACCGAGAGAATAAGTACCAGATTTAATGTATAAGTTCTGAGTTTGATTCATTCAACTAAATCCTTCAAAGACTTCCAATACGTAATCCTATTAATAGATAAAATATGACGAAATAA
This sequence comes from Octopus sinensis, assembly GCF_006345805.1. Taxonomy (NCBI): domain Eukaryota; kingdom Metazoa; phylum Mollusca; class Cephalopoda; order Octopoda; family Octopodidae; genus Octopus; species Octopus sinensis. Next base: position 17,020,451 of record NC_043008.1, read on the forward strand.
GACGACGAGCTGGAGTACCCTTTAGCACGCCGGACGAAATTAGGGCTAAACATCATCGCTAACAACAACACGATAATTATAACCACTGAAGAAATATTTATTTAGTCGTTCGACCTGTTAGAAATCTCAGCGAAATATTTCTCAAGTTGCATCTGATTTTCTTTAACAAAAAGGACACATTTAATATACTGTAGTTTCCATTACCCTTAAAAAGGAGAGGTATGTCTCGGCTGAATTGTCTTTGATCATTGGTTTTGCTCGACCTGGGCTGATGATGGACTAGTCAAGTGCACCAAGTGAGTAATTAACAGCAGATTCAGTACAGTGTTGAACAACGTGACTTAATGAAGACCGTAACGCTGTTTTTGGTGATTATTTCCCAGTACTTGCCAAATCAATCAGCACGTGTACATCTCAAAGAAATGGTCAATATATTCATACTTGTAGTATTGATTTTCTATAGATCGGACACTACTTTTCATACTCAGACACACACACACATACCCACTTACATACCTACAAGCATATATACAAGTACACACACATAAACATATACGTACACACACACATACATATATAGATACACATATCTCTCTCCAAACCACTCTCCTGTCTCCTCCATTCTTTCTTTGTACACACACACATACATATATATATATATGCATATGTATATATACATATATATATGCATATGTATATAGATATACATATATATATATGAATATATATATATATACAAACATATATATATATACATATATATATGTATATATATACATATATGTATATATACATATATATGTATATATATCTATATATATATATATATATATATAGATATATATATATACATATATATATATATATATCTATATATATATATATATATATACATATATATATATAACATATATATATATATATATACATACATACACATATATATGTATATATATATATATATATATATATATATATATATATTATATATATATATATATATACTATATATATATATATATATATTATATATATATATCTATATATATATATATATATATATATACGTATATATATATAATATATATATGGTTGTGGTGTAAGTAATTTCAACTTTCCTCCTGTATTTATCGATAGCAATCATAATCCAATATGAACATTTACAAAACAAACTTAGCTTCGCCATTAATGATCAATAGTTATATCGTACTTTATACGTAATATTCAACTGAATTCAAATTGATTCATATGATCTCGTCTTTAAATTTGATAAGATATTTCTTGCTCAATACTTTACAAGATGTATATCTGTTATATTTAATTTTTTCATGATATAATTTTTTTTTTCTTATCGTCCATGATAGTTAACGTTTTCTTCTTTTTATATTTTTGTATATAAATATGAAGTCTAGTTTTATGTTTTCACAAATTTAATCTGACTGTCTGCATAAGTAAGACTTCATTCATACAGCAACGGAATACATTATATAACTTAGCCGTATGAGAATTATATATATATATATATGTCACAAGATACCATATATTTGTGTACTTTAGGCGTATAATTCTCCAACATCATTTGGTATTTGTACATTAATCCCATGTATTAATTAAGACAAAATTTTAAAAAGAGAAATCTTCTTTCATATACACGTTCGGTCTATTGAATCAACTCGTTGTATGATACAGCCGTACTTTTGAGATTTACAGTATGTGACCTAATATCACATAAAAGAATATAATGTATAACACATTCATGTTCAATAAATTCATATGAAATCAATGTGTGCCAGTGTGGTTATGAAGCTTGCATTGTAGCTATGTTTTTTCAGGTTCAATCCCAAAGTGCGTCACCTTGGGCAAGTGTTTGCTACAACAGCCTTGGACCGACGAATGTCTTGTGAATGAATTTAGTTGACAGAAACTGTATGAAAAGACCGTCGTAGATATATATATATATACCTGTGTATGTTTGTGGTTTTTCTCGCTACCTTTTGGCAACCTAAGTTGGTTTGTTTACGTTCTCGTTAGATTGGTCACTCTCGACGGGCTTCTACCCTTTTTCGATTACCTGATCAACTCATAAGACTTTAACTGGATTGGAGCTATAGTAGAAAATACTTGCTCATGGTGCTACGCAGTGGTACTGAATCCAAAATCACGTGGTTGCAAAGCTAGTTTGTTAACCACAGTCCTACTTGAGCTTACGCTTGCTTCTATAATATTTATCAGCCAAAAAAGTCCTCCTATTTCACATTTACACTTCGACTTGTTAACCATTTCAAACATCTATCGACATGACTATTTTATACTCGCCTTTAAAATAATTCCCTGCATTAAAAAGCTCTTCCAATATTTTCCGTATTACCCCATTGTGGGTTTTTGTCTTACTCAAAAATATAAGGTTTGTGGGATTTGGGATTTCAGCTACAGGTTTCTAAATGATTCCTTTGGGAACTCTGTTGAAATCACTGCATACAAAGAGCAAAAGCGTGGTATGAGCAAACCCCAGAAGGAACCACCGAGAATGAAGTTTGCAATGATTCAGTGCAATCACCTGACCAGACATCGGAACTGGACATTCTGGTGGTGAATAAAAAAAAAAAGAACTTGCATGATAATCGACATAGCATATTCCGGTGACAACAGGATCAAAGAAAAAGAAGAATAACAACTGAACTACTATAACGATTTGAAGTGGGAAATACGAAGGCTGTGGTGAACGAAGGGAATAGACATAATACCAATAGTAATTAGTGCACTTGGAAGTATCAGCACTCAGCTAACAACATGGTTCAAAAAGATTCGTGCAAATATAAAGTTAGAACACCTACAAAAATCAGTATTGCTTGGAACTGCAAGAATTCTTCGCAGGGTTCTTGTGGCAAGATAAATACACAAAAGTCACCTTAGTCTACTAGCTGTTGACAACTGAGGCTTTCCTTCATTTCCGGCAAAAGAAGCTGTGAGTTCTCATCAAATAACAATGATAATAACAATTATTTCTTTACTACCAACAGGGGGCTAAACATAGAGGGAACAAACAAGGACAGACAAAGGGATTAAGCCGATTACATCGACCCAGTGCGAAACTGGTACTTTATTTATCGACACCGCGAGGATGAAAGGCAAAGTTGACATCGGCGGAATTTGAACTCAGAACGTAACGACAGACGAAATACCGCTAAGCATTTCGCCCGGCGCGCTAACGTTTCTGCCAGCTCTCCGCCTTAATAATAATAATAATAATAATAATAATAATAATAATAATAATAATAATAATAATAATTCTATTATGAAAAATACCTTTTGATAAATGTGATATAAGATTTGAGCTATCAGTTAATCCTCCGATTATTTTGTTAATTTGTTTATGTTTCAGCGCTTACTTGGTTTCTGCGCTGTTTTTGCTGTCATTTCTTCCCTCTTGTATAACAAATTACTCGTTAGTCTAATTTGTTATAGGAGAGGAGAAAATGACAGCCACATCTCAAATATTTCTGTCTACAAAAAATACAAAAAAAACCAAAAAAAAAACAAAAAGAAACTAGAAAATACTTTCTTTCTCACGTCTTTCTTGATAAGCTGATTTCGAATATTTTATCACGTTTGCTTGCATATGATTGGTTGAATATCTTTGGTAGTTTTTTTTTTAATTTTTTACCATTATTTCCTCTCATAAGTTTCCCGGGCACATTATCTGGCAAAAATATTAACACAAACGTTGACCAGCGTAATCTTTGAATGGAAAGTTGAAGGTACATCGCATCAGACGTTATTGATTTGCAATAACGTTCTTTTCCATTTGGCAACATTTTAATAGCGATGTGTCTTTATCAGTGCCAGCCTCTTTGCGGACTATCCATTTCAGGTAGCGGGGAAAACGGGAAGATCTCAAGTAAAGATCTGTTCTGAATAAGTCATTAGATGTTTCGTTCATTAGAATTTTCTTTTATCGCCAAGAACACTTGCATCTTATTTAGTGTTTACTTACGTCTGGAATGAAATGTCTGGAGAAACGGCAAAAAAAAATAAAGAAAAAAAGATGAACACTTCAGTATTATGACGAAATAATTTTTCTCAGTATATTTTCGATCATTTACTAGTTTCAATCACTGGAGCGTGGTCATGCTGTGGCACCGCTCTGAAGGGTTTTAGTTGAACAAGTAGACTCTACAGCTTATTTTTTTTAAAGTCTGGTACTTATTATAACCGTTTATTTTGCCGATCCGCTTAGTTACGCACACATAAACAAACAAGCAATGTGTGAGGGAACAGACACAATCACTATACACACACATATAAATACACACATACATATAAATACATACACACACACACACGCCACGAACATGCACACCCACAGATATACACACATATAAATACATGCATGCATACACACGTACATATAAACACACACCACACACACACGCACACACACAAACACAAACACACACATATGTATGTGTATACACGAAGGGTTTCTGCCAAATCCGTCTGCCAAATCCATACTATAGCCTGGATTTATATTAGAACATACTTACCCAAGGTGCCATCAATATTAGTGAACGTGAAACTATGGTTGTGAACCAAACTTCTTACCGCTCAGACGGGCTCGCGTCTATAGTAATATCTTTTTAAAATGTCTCTACAGGTTCCATTTATTTAGAATTTTCATTTATTGAAGGACACATGCACCGAACTCATCTACCTATTTTAAATTTCACTTACGTCTGGAATTCAATATCTCAATAAATGTGAAAAATATACTGGCCTGGTTTATGACTAAAGAATATCCGTCAGTATGTTCAACGTTATACAGTTTTTATTTTGAACAGATGTTGTCTTCATTATGTAATCTCTATGTATATCAGATATGGAAATAAAATACTAAATTTATATGAGCGGCCATAAACATCACGTAAAATACATTTCTTAGTAAAAATGTGTCATCATTAAAATTTGTCTGCTATTTGATAACGGATTCTGGAAATGCAGGTGCTGACTTGTATTTGCGCTTCAGAAAAGGAAAGATTGACAAAAACGGCCAAAATTGATATCGTCAATGCCGTTTCCGTATCTGTCTTTATCTATGGTCACGAGTGTTGGGTAATGATTGTAAGAGTACGATAGCGAATACAAGCGGACGAAATGGGGGTTCTTACAAAAGATTGCTGGGGTAATATTCTTCGACAAGGTGCGTAACTCGGAGTTCAGCGAATCTCATCAGGTCGAGCCGTTACTTCTCCGCATCAAGAGATCACAAATATGGTAGTATGGACATGCGATTAGAATGTCGTAGGAAAGAATTGCAAGAAAGGTTTTCAAAACCGAGCCAATCGGTATAAGAGATAGCGTTAGATGGACGGTGAGCTGGCAGAAACGTTAGCGCGCCTGGCGAAAAGCTTTGCGGTATTTCGTCTGCCGTTACGTTCTGAGTTCAAATTTCGCCGAGGTCGACTTTGCCTTTCATCCTTACGGGGTCGATAAATTAAGTACCAGTTACGCACTGGGGTCGATGTAATCGACTTAGTCCCTTTGTCTGTCCTTGTTTGTCCCCTCTATGTTTAGCCCCTTGTGGGTAGTAAAGAAATATATAAGATGTAGCATTAGATGGAGAATCAGATGGTTGGACAATATCCATAGTTTCCAGTTGGTCATGAATTGGGAATCCAAGCAAAAATTATAATGAGGGTTGCTTCTAATGGAACCTAATGTAGGAGGTGCCTGGGCAATCTATCCCAGGGACCCTCCTAGAAATAATGGGCAGAGGACAGGGATGGAGGATAATTATACAACGAACAAAAAAAATAATAAAATAAAATTCCTTCCCCCTCGTAATCTATTTTCAGCATATCTAACAAACAAAAATATAGTGTACAATAAAGTTTAAATGGTAAAGCTAAATGTTATGATTTTGTAAAGGAATCGCCCCTTTATTAGTCAAATCTTTTGACCTTTACTACAGATGTCTGATTTACTTCTCATCCTAATTTCCTACTTCCTGCTGTGGACTATGCAACAATGCTGTAGTTAGGATGTAATAAATGGCTTAGGATTTGTTCTGGTAGATTGTTTCATATCTGTCTAACAATCTATCTATCTATCTATCTATCTATCTATCTATCTATCTATCTATCTATCTATCTATCTATCTATCTATCTATCTATCTATCTATCTGTCTGTCTTTCTGTCTGTCTCTCTGTCTCTCTTTCTGTCTTTCTATCTATCTATCTATCTATCTATCTATTTATCTATCTATCTATCTATCTATCTATCTATCTATCTATCTATCTATCTATCTATCTATCTATCTATCTATCTACCTACCTACCTACCTACCTACCTAGCTACCTACCTACCTACCTACCTATCAGTTTATCCGTTGCTCTATTTATCTATTAATCTGTCTGTCTATATGTGTGTGAGTATCTGCTTATATGTATGTATGTATGTATGTATCATTTTATGTATGCATGTATGTATGCGTGTATGCATACTTATGCGTGTCTATCTCTGTGTGTACTTTTACGCTTTCAAAAAAATTCTAATTCCGATTTCCTCACTTTGCATAACCAGGAAATATTACCAAGCATTTCCGTGTGAAAATACTTCTACTACTAAAAGGAATAAATAAATAAATAAGAACCCTTCTCGATATAAATTCTTCTAAACGTATTTAGAATATCATTGACAATGGTACAGTCCTGCACTGCTTCCTGTTGCAACATCCTTGATTTGTGGAAGGCACTAGTATTGTAGAATTGAGAGTGTATATACGTTTGATTATAACCTAAAGCAATGGTACACCCATTCAAATCATCCGCCATTCCAAATGACATCTACAGTAAGACTATTTGTGTATATATATCTATATCTATCTATCTATCTATCTATCTATCTATCTATCTATCTATCTATATATATATATATATATATCAGGCGTGGCTGTGTAGTAAGAAGCTTGCTTCGAAATCACATGTTTCCGGGTTCAGTTCCACTGCGTGGAACCTTGGGCAAGTGTCTTCTACTATATCCTCGGGACGACTAAAGCCTTGTGAGTGGACTTAGTTGATGTAAATTGAAAGAATCCCGTCGTATATATAATAAAATGCGCAGTTATGAAATTTGCTCGTCGCGTCTTCTACGTAACCAGACCGATCCATTTCTCGACCGTATTGATTTGCGATGAAAAGTGGATTCTGTACAATAAAAAAAAAAAAAATTTCGCAATGCTTGGATCAGAAGGAAGCACCGAAAACCTTCCCTAAACCCGAGCTCTTCAAAAAGAAGGTTATGATGACTGTTTGGTGGTGTACTGCTTGAGTTATACCCTATATCTTCTTAAAACCTGGAAAAACCATTACTATATGAACATATTGCCATGAAATTGCCAAAATGAACGAAAAACTGCTACTCTTCAACAGAAGAGGGCCAATCATTCTTCATGACAATGCTCGACCACACGTTTCACTAATGACGCTCCAGAAGTTGAGGGTACATGGCTACGAAGTTCTTCCACACACAGCTTATTCCCCAGATCTTTTCTCTTAACGGGTACCACTTTTTCAAGCAACTTGATGATTTCCTGCGTGCGAAAGAGTTCAAAAATCAAACCGATGCTGAAATTGCGTTCAAAGAGTTCAACAGCTCCATAACTCCAGATTTTATGTTACCGATATAAACAAACTTGTAACTCGATGGCAAAAATGTGTTGATTGTAATGGTACTGAGTCTGATTAATAACATTTCCGAATTGTTAAAATATATTATTTTTCAAAACGTTGCTTACTTTTTACTCAGCCTGATATATATGTGTATGTGTGTGTGCGAACTAGGTTGAATATTTAGATCTGTTAATAATTGCAACTATCATTGTATATTAGTAATTAAGTCTTGAGCGATTAAAGTAACGGAAAGGATAATATACAAGCTTTACAAAATTAATAGATTAGGAAGTACAGTTTTAGTAAATTAATTTGTAGAGATTAAATGATTGAAATGAATGTATATTACGATGTTAGATAACCGAGTTTGTTTAGCTTCCGTGTATCGTTATGGCTTGGAGTATAACTTCATTGAAATTTTTAAAAAAATGCAATGCTATCATACATATGAGATAATTGGAAACTAATTATAGATTAACTTAACGAAATTTCATTTCAGAATTAATACTGTAGATTACGAAAAAGTGTTTGATTAAGCCATATAATAAATAATTCAAGTGGTTAGTTTTAGTGAAAGTTGTAAAGTAAACGGAGATGGAATGCATGTTGATCAGAGAGTTGTGAAAGCTAAACAGGTTCTGGATTCTGTTAATCTTGGTTTGAGATTTTAGTACGAGGACAGCTACCTTGAAGGAATGGGAATTCGATTACATCGATCCAAGTACTAAATTGTTCTTAATCTATAGACACTGAAAGGGAGAAAAACAAATTGAATTAAGGAGAATTTTAAATTGGAACGATTGAGCGGTAAACCGCACTTATCAATTTGTCTGGCGCGGTAACTATTCTGGAAGTTCGCCACCTTGTAATAATTATAGGAATTTGATGATGGTGAGCTGACAGAAACGTTAGCACACCAGACGTTCTGAGTTCAAATGTCATTAAGATAGATTCCTATTTTCATCGCTTTCAGGTCGAAAAATAAAGTGCTACTTACGTACAGGTGTCGATGATATTGACTAAGCCTTTTCCCCGCAGATTTCAAGCTTCGTGCCTAGAAGAGAAAGGATTAATTTTACTAGTGTAGGAATCATTATGTGCACGACTGACTGTGTAGTAAGAAGTGTAGTAAGAATGTTTTTCCCATTCACATGGTTTTGTGTTCAGTCCCACTGCGTGGCACATTGGGCAAGTGTCTTGTACTATAGTCTTGGGCCAACCAAACCTTGTGAGTGAATTTGTTAGCCGAACACTGAAATAAGCCCCTCGTATATATTTATATCATAATCGGCTTGCTCGTCTGTCTATTATACTTCAGTTAGTTAGAAATTTAGTTAGTGAAAGATGGAGTAAGAGTGAGAGAGAGAGGGGGTAGGGAGGTTTGAAGAAAGAAGGAGAGAAATGTGATTGATATTAATACACCATCATCGGTTGTCATGTGATGGTGGGGGTACAAACACAGACACATAAATATATATATGCATAAATATATATCCATCCACACATACATATATACATACGTCCACTCATAAAGCTTTGGTAGGCCCGAGGCTATAGTAGAAGACACTGGCCCAAAGTGCCACGCAGTGGGACTGAAACCGAAACCATGTGGCTGGGAAGCAGGCTTCTAACCATACTGCCACATAATACATACGTACATACGTACATACATACATACATACATACATACATACATACATACATACGTACATGGATAAATTCGTACATACATATTAGCGCGTATTTGTATGCGTATGAGCTTGTGAACTGTTAATATTGTATATTAAAATCGCCCCCAATTTTTGTTTACAAGTAATAAATATTCACCAAAACTATATTACCCCTAATAAATTTAATAATTATTTTTATGCTCTCAAATGTAAGATGAAATCAAATATAGACAAATTGCCCTCAAGTTATCAATGTCAGTGGCGTAATATCACACTTACGAAGAGAAAGTTGTTTGAAGGAAGACGATCCAAATATATATGAAAATCTAAATATTCCCTTGCCTGAAGCGGACGCATAGAGCAGATAGCTTTAAGTGTATATAATGAAGGAATTTCATGAAATGGACTCGGAACTGATATCAAGATATTCGTAGCTTGTCAAAGTATCGTAGAACGATTTGCATTAGTGGCATTCACTCACATTTCCACAGTAACATCTTAGCACCATTATGGTCTCACCCCAGCCGGGAAGATCAGTGCAATGTGACCTGTAAGTTTTATTCACTAATAGGAAACCATAGCAGGCATGGGTTTGAACTTGGCTTCCAAAGTCAGTGAAGACCCAGGAAAAATCACTGTACTGGATTCTATAGCATTTATTTCTTGGCTGCAAGCTACAGCATAAATAGGTCAGAAGTAGGCCTCTAGGCCTCAGAGGCCATTGGGTAAATCCTATTTCATTTGTTTATTGACAGCAAGCCACAGCATACATAGATTAGAACTGGGTCTCCTACCCTTGTGATGACCTAGGACAATTCAGTGCACGGGATCTTATAGTATATATTAATCGACAACAAGACACAGCATATATTAGAAAGGAAAAAAGTTGACTTCGCCAGGGATTGAGCCCAGAAAGTTGCGGTATTATTTTAGCAGGTGTTCGTTAAAACACTCGTGAATAGAAGAAAACTGAAAAGGCTTTTATAAAAAAAAGGAAAAGAAAAAACAATTACGTGGAAGAATACAGCATGGAATTGTATCTTCATGAATTTATAACAACCATCCACCATATCAACATACAGACACACACACACACACACATATATCTCTGTATCTACATCCATAAAGGCAGATATACGCATGTGTATGTATATATGTACGTATGTATTTATGTATGTATGTATGTATGTATGTATGTATGTATGTATGTATTATGTATGTATGTATGTATGTAAGCATGTATGTATGTATGTAAGCATGTATGTATGTGTGTGTGTATGTATGTACGTATCTGTATGAGTTATAGTGCTTTATCTTCTGTGTGTTTTTACGGTTGCGAATGGTACGGACACCTGTGATGGTGTTGAATGTCTTGGCTCCAGTCGCAACCAGGTGGGAAATTTCAACTTGAAAGCATAAACAAAAGAATGATATCTAAATGACAAACATTACATTAATTTTTACTTTTACTTTTTAATGCTTTATTATGGAGGAAGACTCTATTCCTATGACCCTCGCGTACACTGAGTGGCCGGCTATATTCATTCCATAACGTTCCTGTTGTACAGTATATTGGAGGTTTACGAAAAAAAAAAAAACAAGTGAAAAAAGAAACATAAAACAGACGAAAAAAAAAACAGCTGCAGGAAGGGTATATTTACAAACACCATTTTAGGGAAAGAAGTACCGAACCTAGGGTAAGAAAGAGTGGCCAGGATAGTGAATATATATTTCTTTATTAGCCACAAGGTGCTAAACAGAGAGGGGACAAACAAGGACAGGCACACGGATTGAGTCAATTATATCGACCCCAGTGCGTAACTGGTACTTAATTTATCGACCCCGAAAGGATGAAAGACAAAGTCGACCTCGGCGGAATTTGAACTCAGAACGTAACGGCAGACGAAATACGGCTACGCATTTCGCCCGGCGTGCTAACGTTTCTGCCAGCTCTCCGCCTTTGGATAGTGAATATATCATCATTGATGAAATGTTATGAGACAAATTATTCTAGTTCGTCTGTGCGGAGTAACAATTGACAATACAAGTGGCAAAGACAAAGCAGAGATAAAGATAGGTTGCAGTAGAGTATGGGTTTGACTATAGTGCTAAAAAATTTTACGAGAGTACATCAACCATCACAGCATTCGATTAAATTTAGAATGGTTGAATTAGTAATATTAGTACTGACCTCTACGTGGAAAGATGAGTATTTTTTTGTGAGTACTACTTGAACTTGTGGGTTAGGAGTTGATTTGATAAAAGGCTTTAAGATTTCTTGATCCTGAAGAAACTCAGTCGTTTTAATGCACTATGTGCTCTCTGTTAAAGCTGTACCATCGGCAGGTATCTCAGTAATGGGTTTACCACGTATTTCTATGATTTTTGAGTAGTTTAATCGCGTGCTTTTAGATGTAAGAGTGATTGTATGTGAAATTACTTTCTTGGAATGCATAGCTGCATCATTATGCCTTTGAAGGAAACTTTATTGGACAATGCTTTCGAGTTTTCTGTTTATGAAGTAACCTGGGGTTTGCCATGAGGTACCTAAATTTTTATGTGCATTACAGAAAGCTGCATCAGCAAAATTGTTGACGGTGGGATCTGTAACGAAAACTCCCATCGAAGAAATGAAATATAGATGCACAGTAGAGACATGCAGTTTTGCGAAGATGTCCATGTATCAGGCGGTTACGAATGTATCTCGACAATAGTTTTACAGAATTTCTCAAGAGAGATTACGCACGGGTTAATGATACAGCAAAATGAGACCCTTTTTTTGCAGGGCTGGCTTCAGGCAAGCTCTAATTGTAGCTACTGAGGAAGACGAGAAATTTAGAATACTGGAGAATGTTGTTAATAGCTGTTAAATTGTTTCTTTTAGAGTGCTTCTCATCTAGCCGCCGAACACGCTGTGTGTTTTTATTTAGAAATTAATAAATTTGCTGACATTTAAAATTTGCTACAGAATGTATCATGACAAACAACTGAATGGCAACAATAATCAAAACAGTGTGAGTCATTGAAAATTATTTAAAAAGTTTTGTCATGGTGGGAAGGTCAACGCTCTTGGATCTCTTTTGACGGTCGGAGTCTGATGAAAAGAAAGAAAGAATGCAGCTTCAGGCTAGAAACTTGTCTCGAATTCTTACAGAAGCCAGTGCTCAAATGGATTAGTATTAGTCAGCCGACCGAAATATTAAGTTTACTAAGATCAGGAATAAGATGTCTCCCCATTTTCCACAAGAATTTGGTAAACTTTATAATAATACTAAAAGACATTTGGTTGAAGTGGTGTAAATTAACCTGGAATCTGAAAGAGGGAAATGGCAAAATAAAATTTTTAGCCAGAGGACAATTCCTGCGTCTATACTTAATGTGTAGTGATATAACGGATTATTATTTCGTTCCTATCCAGCTTTACGCTCGGAGTTTGAATGCTGCTGAGGTCGTCATTATCTTTTTATCATTTTGAGGTCGATAAAATTCGTACCAGTTGAACACT
>NC_043008.1:17038293-17060793 GCF_006345805.1 Octopus sinensis
ATGTATAGGTATGCATGTTTATATGTATTTAATGTACTTGCATCAATATACAGACACATTATGTATGTATACATGCGTATATGTATAAATACGCTCATACTTATGCCAGTGTGTGTATTTATACATGTATATATGTGCGTTCGTGTGTGTTTCTTCGGTGATAGAGATGATTGTAGACACACACACACATATGTTATTATTAGATAACGTACGCATTAATTTCTCTAGCACAAAGAATATTAGCGGAAAATTCCAATCAAAACTTGTAAATATAACACACAGGATTGATGGTTCGAATTGAAAACGTGGAATAAATATAATTATTGCTTTATTGTGGATGTCAGCAGCCAAGCGTTCTGAACAATTCCATCGAAATTAGTTTCATGTGAATATTTGTGGGCCACTGCTTGGACGCTTATAATTTGTCAATCAGTATTAGATATTTACATATGGGTCTGTTATTACTTGATAATGTAATGCGTAGGATAATACCTATGGAGTTCATTCAAAGAATAATATCATGTACGTGTAATCTGTAATTCCAGCGGGTAAAAGAAACTGCAAGTATACGCAAATCTTGAATAAATGCACGCACACACACACACACACGCCACACACACACACACACACACACAATATATAATATAATACATATACGAGAGAGAAACAGGTTTCATACAAAAATAATATACACGTGGTATAAATAGGGGAGAAGTAAAAAGAAACAAAGGAAATATACACTAGATATAAACGTAATGGCTCTTTTGGATATATAAACACAAAGATATATACATACAAATAAATAATTTAAGGTGGAATTAAGAAATAGAACAATCATTATCATGAGTGGATATAGAAAGTCATACCGGTTTCGTCGACGCTAGTAGGTGAACAGCGACGAAGAAACCGGTATGGCTTTCTATATTGACTCATGACAAGATTATTATAGTTCTTAATTACAACACTTATCATTTATTTGTACTGCTATATTTAGGCAGTGATTCGACCACGTAAGGCATCGATTCTTAGTTCAGATTCCCTTCTTTTATGTAATATTATCCTGTGACATATTTCGTAATTAAGATTGTAAGATGTAGTTTAACCCGTTAGCATTCACATTATTATGTCCAAAGTAATGCTTATGTAATCATGTTTTGAATTAATATTACATTATTTTGTAGCTTTGAGATTTTGATGGGGTAACTTTTATTTTTAGAATGATAACGTAAGATTGACGTGATTGAATAAAAAGTAGGTAGAATACTTGGGTCTGATATGGGCTGTTTAAATCCTAAATAAAGTTCGGCGGTTAGTTCCCACTGCTTAAATGGCTCATTCATTTATTCGAAATATTTAATTAAAGGACGTGAACCAATCATATTCCACCAAAGTTTCGAAAATCCCGCTCTCTCATTATTATTTTCATGTATTTCTAACAATTTTCTTGTCACTTTTTTAATGTTCATAATTTTTTTCTTATAACAGATATTTTTATTTTTGCCAGCGGCATTTGCAGCAAAGATACACGAATTATTGGATTTGCCAGATCGAAACTAACATGGATTCCTCTGCTACTAGCATTACTCGCCATCAATCGATACATCCATAAGTTCATATTTACGTATGCTGGAATTTTCTTAATTATATATATACACAAGATATGATTGTGTGACATTAATATCATCCTTCAATGCATTAATTTCCTCAGTTTCTATAATGCGAGATTTTTTGCTGTTGTTTGTATTAAATATAAAAAACACCACGCCCATGGTAACACGTATTGATATCGAGCTTCTACCACAGTCTTCTAGGCTTGTTACACTTACATTAACAACTTGCACTCCATATATGGAAACAAATTCTTTCGGTAGAACCTGCTGCAGCACCAGAAAGAACAACAAGCAGCAGCAGCAGCAGAACAGCAGTAGCAGCAACAAAGGCAGTTGTAACAGTGGCGTTTCTTGCAAAATGACCGAATAATGATAAACGCTTGTATATTCTCTGCAAAATAAAATCAATTGCGCACACATGCTCTGGATTTGTGTTAGATATGAATGGAATGAGTGGAGAGTAATATAAATAGTTGCCCTATTGTTATCATATTTGGTCGTTTTATAGTATTTGATAAGGCTGTATTTACAATCCTACTTTCCTTTGACAATTATTATTCAATATTGATATATATATTTCATTCGTTGGATCTTGAGTTAACCATATGTTTACAGTATTAGTACGATCCATTATAGTTTGTAAGCTAGCATTTATGCCTTTGCGGTCATAAACACTCTTTGGGCAAGTCTTTGTGTGAAGCTTATTGTTCTGTGCCATTCTTTGTCGGGTTAGTCTCGGGTGAACTGAAAAATAGACAAACAGCAGCTTCAACATAAAAAAATTGATAGAAGCCATAAAAGTACTGTCAAAGAATAAATTTAATCAATATTTTGTATTTAATAACTCGCTTTAATTAAATTAATAAAATACAGTGAGTGTTAATAACAAACAATTCGGAGGGCAGGCATAGCTGTCTGGTTAAAGATTTCGCTATGCTAAAGAATTTTTTCCCATATACGAGTCTATGCTAAAGAATTTCCCCCACATACAAACATTTTTCTCGGTAGTAACGGACAAAGCAAAATTATAAGACTGAACTTCTGTTGACAGAAACTGTACAAAAAAAAAAGACATTGGTACTGTTCAAGCTTTAGGGTAGTAGATCTACCCCCCCCCCCATTCGGTGTAGTATCAACTGAAAGTCTAATCATGGCCGTTCTTCTTATAAGACAGAAATATTCGGAACTGTCTACGGTGTTAACTTTTTCCTTTCATGAAGCAGTTTAGAAGCAACTACTTACCAAAGCCGCTGTGTGTCCAGAAACTTTTACCTCGACGAAAGGAAGAACGGATTTTAAATAAAGAAAAACATATTTGGCTGACTAGAATCTGTTTACATTAGAAGATAAATTTAGTATTTTGCAAATTCAAAAATAAAATAAAAGAAATAAACAATAACCGCAGGGATGGCTACGTGGCTAGGAAGTTCATTTTGCAGCCACGTGAATTTGGGTTCAGTCCCACATTGCAACACCTTGGCTAAGAGTCTTCTACTGTACCTCCGGACCAATTCTATGTATGTATGTATGTATGTATGTATGTATGTATGTATGTATGTATGTATGTATGTATGTATGTATGTATGTATGTATGTATGTATGTATGTATGTATGTATGTATGTATGTATGTATGTATGTATGTATGTATCTATCTATCTATCTATCTATCCACCCATCCATCAATCCATCTATGTATGTATGTATCTATCTATCTATCTGTCTGGGTATCTGTCTTCCATTGCAGATTTCATACCTACGTTCTTGGACCAGCGGCACGGTTTACCAGCTCACGTGACAGATCTTGCTCTTATTGCGGCAGAATATCCATAACATCCCTTACCTGGAAAACCAAGTGGGACTGTCGGTTTAGTCGCCAAAAGTTGTAGAGCAACCTTTTCTAGGGAATATGTTTAAATATATAGTTAGATATATGCTATTACTTTATTTTCCAACTTCAAGTTAACCTCGGAATTCCATCACGCAATATTTGATGAAATGGTTTGAATTGATGATGTTAATTTGTGTACAATATACATAAATATGTTTATACGAACCTTTTACCAGTTTAAATAAGCATAGAGCATATTCGAATCTGTAGCAAAGTTTCCTTTCGTTTTTTGTTTTGGAGAAAATTTCATGCTGTACCCAAGTAGGTATAAATACACCAAATAGTTCAGAGCGCTCTCCTTTCCTGTATCTGATGCTAAGGAGGAGCTAATCACTCCGAAATGCAAGCTTTCATTAGTCAGGGTACTGGGCGTTTCGACGTGCAACAACGCGTTTACATCTATTTCCTCTATTGAGATATATTCTCCATGGAAAAATACATCCAATGGCTTTCTTACGGATTCCAATATGCCCCAAGCATATTTGAACAAATAACAAAATTGTGCTTGTACTTACGGCGAACCCCAGATTAGCGCAACCTGTCATAGTATGATGACGGGAAAATAATATAAGCTATCCATCACCTCTTGTCATTTCGTAGGGTACCACATTCTGGCGTCTGATGCTGAAGAGGAGATAACCACACTGAAATGCATGCTACCATCAGTCTGGTATAGGGTACCTCGAATCGGTGTGGTATGTTCATACCTTGTTTTATTTTTGTTTTCTTTTTTGTTTTCTTTTTACAGCGAAAAATTTTCTCCATGACAAAATATAGTGAACAACTTTCTTAGGGGTTCGTATGTTCCCAAGCATATTTGAACTGGTAACAAGCTTGTATTTATGCACACCAGTGCTCAGCGTTTCTAGTCCTAAATGTATTTATATATTTCTTAATATTTCTCAATATTGACACCAATACCGAGTTAGAAATAAATAAACGAGAAATAATAATCGATAACCATATGCAATATACAAACATATCGATATATTACACAATATATTCAAACAAGATCTAAATGCATTTTTGCATTAAATTTCAAATTTACATTCGAAAATACGGAAGACAAACAACATAAAAAACGACGTGACAATTTCCTCCCGTTCGCGAACAGTCGAAAATATATTAAAATACGTTGCTAGCGCTACAACTTGGTTAAGATTTTAAACAAATTATTTGTTTCGCTTTGTTTGTGTCTACGCGTGCGCATAGAGGAACACATCCGTGCATGTACACAAACGCATCCATACGAAAGAACAACACAAACCTACATTTCTGTTCTACCTACACACATATACACACACATATATGTACGTATATCTAGGAGTATGAATGGATATATATATATATATATATTTCTTTTATTTGTTATTATATATATATATATATATATATATATATGTATATATATATATATATATATTCATTCACACACACACACACACGCACATGTATATATATATATATAATATATATATATATATATATATATATATGCATACATACACACATACACACACATACACACACACACACACACACACACACACATATATATATTATATATATATATATAATATTGCTTATGCCTAAATACCGCTTCGCACTAACACAGACGGACACATACATAAATACATACATACATATACACACATTCACATACACGCACACATATTGCTTATGCCTAAATACCGCTTGACGCTAAAACACACGCACACATACAAAAATACATACATACATACATACATACATACAAAAACACACACACTCACATACACGCACACACACATATATATATATATATGCATATAAGCAAAGATATATGAGTGTAGTTATGCACATTATATAGGAAAGGAGGCAGTTGGTAATTTCTGTTTTTCTTCTAAATATTGAAACAAATATATTACAATATCAGAGAGTTTTCATTCTTCAGGACTAGTTACAATGAAATTATTTATATCTTATGGAATAATGTAAGGTCTAACAGTTATAATGCCTGTGGCTGAAGATGCCTGATGGTATAGGAGTGACCTGGGGCTAAACTGGCACAACACCATATCCATCTGTTATCGTGAGTCTTTTACTGCAGAATACTACTTCACTCCGTCTTCCCAGGTGTAGGAGTGGCTGTGTGGTAAGTAGCTTGCTTACCAGCGACATGGTTCCGGGTTCAGTCCCACTGCGTGGCACCTTGGGCAAGTGTCTTCTACTATAGCCTCGGGCCGACCAAAGCCTTGTGAGTGGATTTGGTAGACGGAAATGAAAAAACCCTGTCGTATATATATGTATATATATGTATGTGTGTGTGTCTGTGCTCGTCCCAACCCACCAACATCGCTTGACAACCGATGGTGGTGTGTTCACGTCCCCGTAACTTAGCAGTTCGGTAAAAGAGACCGATAGAATAAGTACTGGGCTGACAAAGAATAAGTCTTGGAGCCGATTTGCTCGATTTAAAGGTGTTGTTCCAGCATGGCCCCAGTCAAATGACTGAAAGAAGTGAGAGAGTAAAAGAGTAAAGAGTCTAATAAATTTGGAGGTTTAGGTCATTTTCCGAATGCATAGATTACGAGATTGCATGGTTCTTAGTTCTGTCACATGGGACCAGTTTCTTTAATCAAGTCAATTAACATCCGTTGAACTATTATCCCTGCGTTTAAGGAATTAGCAAGCATGAAATACAGTTTGTAATACTGTAGACAATGAAAGCATTGTGCTATTGTATCGTTAGAATGTATGCATTTGTGCAGGGTATTATTTTGCTTGCATCCGGTAGTGGTGGCCCCAGGTAAGGAATTCTAAAATCTTGCGTAGTGTGGAACCAAGCCGTAGCCACTATTACCCTTAACCGGACAAGTAGCATGTACTAGAGTACCAGCTATGGGTTGATTAGTGTGTCCCGGAATTGTCTCCGGGGAAGGTCACTCACAGTGACCCCAACGGTCTCAGGGAAGAGGGAACCCTTCAGATATTTTTAACTGCTTATCTAAGAAAAGATAACTCCTAACATGTTCTGCATCCTGATTACAACTAGGCCCTTGATGCTTGTTGCAACAATCTAATGCAAGTTTGAAGGATGAAAGAATGGGACTGACTCTGCAAAATCTATACTCACTATAATAATACTTTTCATGCAGTTTGTTCAACAAATTACGATATATTTCTTTATTGCCCACAAGGGGCTAAGCATAGAGGGGACAAGCAAGGACAGACAAAGGGATTAAGTCGATTACATCGACCCCAGTGCGAAAATGCTATTTAATTTATCGACCCCGTAAGGATGAAAGCCAAAATCGACCTCGGCGGAATTTGAACTCAGAACGTAACGACAGACGAAATACCACTAAGCGTTTCGCCCGGCGCGCTAACGTGTCTGCCAGTTTGCCGCCTTCAGCAAATTACGATACCAGTGCCAACACTATCACACTTTCTTCATATGTCAGATGCTGATAGGCGAAAGAGTTTCGGGGACAGGTAGAAGATGTTAGTGGAAGTCATCAAATTTGAACCCCGCTCAGGCGGCCATAGGGTAATGGTCGACTTCCACAAACCTGAGGCAAAATGTGGAACCCTTATTCGTCAAAGAGATAAAATAGTCTAGAACATTTTATAATATTTTAAATAACCTCCTGTACGAAATGTATTGTTAGTCTACGTAGACTTAAGGGAAAAATCAGTCTGTTGTATTTCTCTTTAAACATTCTACACAAGTTTCCTACTCTCTGTCTACGACTAGCGTTTGATCGATTTACGAACTTCGCGACCAGCGTAGTCAAACATCAACAGAACAAAGTTTACCCAGTTTGCCTGATCCTTCATCCAAGGATCAGCAATACAGGTCAAATGAAGCGCTACTTCTCTTCTTAATCAGACTTACAAATAAAAATCTGAAGTGTGGGAACGATGCCAGCAGCAGGAATAATTGATGGCTGTAATGTGCAGTGTGTGGAATCTGTGCCAACAGCAAGGATCAAGAATGCAATTCTAATATCGATGCGGGAGGAGAAGAAGCTGAATAATATGTACACATTGATTTCTATACAGCAGGAATGTATATACATAAAGCTGGTTTATGCATGTAAGTGTATATATTTAAATGGATGTTTGTACATTGAACGGCATGTATGTATGTTGTAGTTGCTATGTTAGACGTGAGATAAGCAAATAGCCTCACACACACACATGCGCACACACATACACATCTTATTCTGCAGTGTGTATTGTGCCTTCATGATATAATGTGTAATTAACTAATTGTTGTGTGTGTTTCTGTGTGTATATTTTATGGTGTATTAGTGTATGTATCTGTACGCGTGTGATATATCGGAGATCATGTGACTACATGACACCATATATATTGTGGCTACCAGTATGTAAATATATATATATATATATGTGTTTGTGTTTGTGTATGTATATATGTGTGTGTATGTGAGGAGTCTGTGGTGTAAGTATTCATATGTATGGATATAAGTCTGTATGTATTCGTGTGTTTATGATATAGGAAGATTTCTGCGCCAATGCGATTCGATATAGCATTCTAAGTTGGCATGTTTAGCCGCATAGGACCATACATATATACACACAAGCAGATGTATACACATACATATATTCATACATATATATATATATTATATATATATATATATATATATATCTATATATATATATATGCATGTATGTATGTATATATATATATATGTGTTATATATTATAGTATATATATATGTATGTATATATTATATATATATATATATATATATATATATATATAGTATGTATGTATGTATGTATATATATATATGTATGTATGTATGTATGTATACATGTATGTAAACACAAATGTAAATGTTTAAAATGATGGCATCTTTTACATGGAGATGATCTATATACATGAATTTGATGTGAGTGTATGAATTTATGGATAACGCCGTGTCTACTACGGACAGAATCAACAAGAGTGTTTGAGATTTCGCAAATATTGACTTTGTGTATATATATATTCTTTTATTATTTTATTCTTTTACTTGTTTCACTCATGTGACTATCGTCTCTTTTGCCGAACCGCTAAGTTACGGGGACATAAACACTCCAACATCGGTTGTCAAGCGATGGTGTGGGAACGAACACACACTCGCACACACATGCACATACACACACACAGACATACACACACATACACACACACATATATATATATATATATATATATATATATATATATATATATATATATATATATATATATATATATACGACAGACTTCTTTCAGTTTCCGTTACCAAATCCATCCACAAGTCTTTGGTCAACCCGAAGCTGCAGTAGAAGACTCTTGCCCAAGGTTCCACGCAGTGGGACTGAACCCGGAACCATGTGGTTGTTATGCAAGCTACTTATCACACATCCACTCATGCGCCTGTATATATATATATATATATATATATATATAAGTTCGTTTTTGTGTGTGCATGTGCGTGTATTTTTATGTGTGTCTGTATGTGTTTGTGTTCGTGTGTGTGTACGTGTGTGTGTACGTGTGTGCGTGTCTGTGTGTATGTATGTTTTATGTGTGGGACGCAGATTGCGCTGCTGATTTCGATTAAATCTTTGCAACTCATCACGTGATTTAGGCTCGAAAGATAAATATCACTGCACGGCATGTTAAGACTGCGGAAGGAAAAGAAGGAAAGAAGGAAAGCAAGAAAGGAAGAAAGAAGGAAATAAATAAAGAAGGAAGGAAGGAAAGAAAGAAAGAAAGAAAAATGTAAGAAGGGAACAAAGAAAGAAAAGGAAAGACAGGAAAACAATAATGGAAGACTACGAAGGAGGAGGAAGAGGAGCCAGGAAGAGGAAGGAAAAATAAACAAAACATTACAATCAGTAAATAAAAGAACCGACAATAACAGCAACAACACCAGGAAAAACAACAACAGCGACGTTAATAATGAATGCAAAAATCAATAGCAAAATATAATAACAACCACATATTTATTTATGTATTTATTTATTTATATTTGTTTTTGTTTTTTAAATATTATTTATGTTTATAATTATAAGTAAAAAGGGTTTGCATTATTCAAAGAGGGAGAGAAATGTGTATGCAAATGTATGTATGTATGTATGCATGTATGTATGTATGTATGTATGTATGTATGCATGCATATATGCATATATGTATGTATGCATGTATGTATGTATGTATGTACGTACACACTTACGTATGTCTAAGTGTGTGTATGTTTGTAATGTATGTATATATGTAAATAAATATATATATATGTATGTATATATACATACATACATATATATATTATATATATATATATATATATATATATATACGTATGAATGAATGGTATTGTACATATATTTATGTATATATATATATCGATATAAGGGTATGGATATTGAATATATACATATATGCATACAATATCCATATACATCATATATGTATATATGTATGTATGTATATGTATATATATATATACATACATAGATACACAGACATACACACACACACACACACACACACATATATATATATATATATTTACGCGTATGTGTGTGTATGTATGTATATGTATATATACGTACGTATATGCATATATCCATGTACGTATCTTTCTAAGGATACTTGCGTATCAATAATTGTAAATACGTATCGAAATTATATTACATAGCATTTGGAATTGGATTGACTGTATTCTACAGAATTTTATTTTACTTATTTTTTTTGCTTGTATTTCATGTTGCTATTTATTGTATATATTATTATTATTATTATTATTATTATTATTATTATTGTTGTTGTTTTTGTTGTTGTTGTTGTTGTTTTAAATAATAGTTGTGGCCTTAGTGTTAGTAGTTACGGTCGTAGGAAGAGGAGGCGATGCAAGAGGAGAAATGGCCGGGACGTGGATGCAAAGATGCTACACTGCATCCAACATTAACTGCAGACGGCACAGTGGAGTGGGAGGGTCATGTGATTCAAGACCAGCAGCCTGCAGTATTCTGGCGACCAATCGAACACCCAGACTGTCTTTTCTGATTGTATTGGAAATATGCAAAATAACGATGGTGTAATCCTATTACTATGGGATAGAACCAATGGCAGTAGCAGCCATTGTTGTTGTTGTGATGGTTAAATGGTAAAGTTGGTTGTAGCGGCTGTAGTATTAGTTGTGGTGGTGATGGTGGTGGCTTTTGTGGTGGTGGATAGACTTATAACGGCAATGATATCATTAATATTGGTGTTTCTACATAACTTTTATTGCGGCGGTTTTGGTGCCATTAATAATAATGGTAACTTTATTCATTCACAATATAGTTGTTCTGGCTGCTGTCCTTGTTGTTGTTTTTTTTAATCCTTCAAACCAACTCTGATTAAGTAGAACTGTGATCAGAGACACAGTCAAGTATTGACCGCCCCCCACCTATTATGTCCCAGTAGCTACAGTGTATCTAGGATCATATTAGATAATGTCGCCATCCTGTAAAAATAACCCCCAACCCAAAGCTGTTGTATATCAATCTGGAGAACTTTTGCCTGCTACGTCGATGACGTCTACCAACGGCTTAAACCATTCCTCGTTGGCCTGTTAGTTGTTGATGGAACTTAATTCTAATGTTATTGTTCATTATTTACATTATTTACATTATTTACATTCGACGGAGGCTGGTATGCACGGCTAACTGCTAGTCTTCCATAAACAACCTTGTGCGGATTTGTGCTTCTGAGGTTAAGTCTCTAGGTGCAATCCTATGGTCATTCACGAAGGCAGACTTTACCCTTTTTTGTGCATATATATATATAATTTAATATATTATATATATAATATATATATATTTCTGTAGAAGAGCGTATGCTCGAAACGTAAAATACTTTTTCTATTCCTGAGCGTTATACTAATACATCTGTTTGTTTGTACACCACCTGTCTTCGTCTTTTGTTTTTTTCGTAAACTCTCCCCTTATATATATATATATATATATATATTATATATATATAATATATATATATATATATATGTGTGTGGTGTGTGTGTATATATATATATTATATATATATAAAGAGAGAGAGAGAGAGAGAGACAGACAGAGAGATGTAGCTATAGCTAGCTAGATATTCAGTTATTCGATTTGTTACTGTTACGCACAATATATGTAAAGCTACGTTTTGTAATGTGTTCATTCTTTCTTGACGACGTATGCTGTGATTCGTGCAAAATGTGACTGGACAGAGATTGGTGTCAATTGTTATGATGAAAGAAGTCCTGAAAGTGTCCGAGGTAGATTTGTCGCTAGTAAGCAGTAGATGATTAGGAGGTTATGGTAATAGCATATGCAATACTTAATGCGAAAAGAAAAGTCGGAATCGTTAGCACGCTGGATGTACAGCGTAGTAACATTACTTCAAATACCACAGAGGGCAACTACGCCTTTCATTCGGTGTCGATAAAACAAGTGTCAGTTGAACACTTGGGTCGATGTAATCCTTTACTAAAACATCAGGCATTTTGTAATCCTTTACTAAAACATCAGGCATTGTGCCTATCCTCGAAATGTTTTCTAGTAACAGCAGCGAGGCAGGAAGATTGCAAAATCGTGGGCGATTCGAAATCTTAGAGGTATTTCTTCCGACGCATTGCATTCTAAATTCAAATTCAACTCCAACGAGATTAACCTAACCTTTTATCCTTCGAGATAGATAAAATAAGTACAGGTTGATCACTGAGAACGATGTAATCAGCCAACCCTACCGCCACCAAAACTTCGAGGCCTTGTGTCTATACTAGTAAGAAGTAATAAGAAGACAGAATGTAGAAATTCGAGGCACATAGCGTACATATTATCGTATTCTTTTTAGCACCATTTGTTGAACATAATTTATAAACTGGTGCTTGTATCAAATATAGTGTGAGTATTTTATTAACCGTTAAATTTCTTAGTCGCGTGACCTCGTTGTAAGTACGTGAGTTCGATTCTAGGACAGGGTGGGATATTGTATTTTCGAACCAAGTATTATTTTGAAGGATTATCTCATCTGCTCAGCTGAAAATGAGTACTACCCGAATGCTAGTCTAGCTCTTTGTCCTCTCCGCATCCAAATATTCTGCTAAGCCAAGGTTAAGATGGCTGAGAGGTTATTTTTGCCTGCTTGCGTGTACATAAGTACCTAAAGGAATAAAATAAAGCATGTTACTAACAACCCCTTCGAATTTCCTAGCAACTGAGGGCTATGCCCATCTCTACAAATCTTGACTTATAAAAATCCTTATAAAACGAGCATCTATACATTATCGGTAAATGTACATTTTGTGAATTTTGCAAGAAGTTTTGGTTATCATTTCATGGTGGCCTATTGCATATTGAAGCGAGAATATATTTGGCCAAATATGAATAATCGTCAAAGTTACTCATATTGATATCTGGAAAAGGATTATTATCATTTACATATTTACATGATCATATATACATATTACGTGTATGTGTATCCCACCACCCATATATATTTAGATAATCTTCATAGAATTTCCGTGAATCAAATGAGCATTATATTGTTAAGATATCAAAAGGAGGAGAATAAAATGCTGGATTTAGCCTATTCGTCTTATAATAGAAGCGTTATAACAACGTGTTTCATTAAACATTTTGCTGCGAATAAATCACAACAGCTGAACAACTTTGACTAGAATGTCAATTAAACGTTTGAAGGGGTAGAGAGATTTCTTCCCTGGGGCGTGCAAGCTCCTTATTAATTTAACTTTAATTAGAACATTCTTCAACAAAAGGATACAAGGTTTTGCATAATGTGGTCTCTGTGGAAAGCCAGGAAGGTAGGAAGCTCCAATGAAACTACAGTAATATTCAGAAGTTGCTACACTTATTAGGATTCCCTCACCTAAAGAGGGACAATATAATAGACAGTCAACTATAAAAGCTCTACATAATAGCTTGATCTGATAGAAACAACAACCAAGTGACGAACAACTTTCCTTTAGATCAGAGCCTTGACCCAACAACAAATTTTCTATGTATTCACTCAATCAGCTAGAAATAACAACAAAATTTCCCTTAAATGAAAACTAAAAATGTCTTCTATGTAAAGTCGCACAGATTACAGAAAAATATCATCCAAATTTTTTAAAATGAGAACCTAGAATCTCAAAGAATTAAGAACATATTAGATAAAATGTACAGTGATACTTCTAGAAATAAATAAATAATTCTTGTCAGGAAGATGTATTGATCGCGAATCTGCTCGATTAGGGCAGACCTGGGGTTAAACAGCTCCTCCTACTTTTCCTCCTCTTCCTTTTACTACTACTATTACTAGTACTAAGGATAGCCTTACAGTGAAGCGAATTGCATTTGTAAGAATAACTATGTAGATGTCGGTCGATATCAATGATAAGATCCAATAACTGATCTATCTGTTAAATAATTAGCATGTGATGATATAAACTTTTAGAAGAATGCGTCATGCCATGAAAGAGCGAACAACGAACTTTCTATGTAGTCCATTGACCGGTTAGATCTAACAAACAAATTTTCCTTAAACCAAAGCCTACGTTTTTGAAACTGGAAAGGACAGACTGGCTCACATTACAGAACGGTATACGGTAGCGTAGAAGTGGCTGTGTGGTAAATAGCTTGCTTACCAACAACATGGTTCCGGGTTCAGTGCCACTGTGTGGCACCTTGGGCAGGTGTTTTCTACTGTAGCATCGGGCCGACCAAAGCTTTGTGAGTGGATTTGGTAGACGGAAACTGAAAAAAGCCCGTCGTATGTATGTATGTATGTATGTATGTATGTATGTATGTAGGTATGTATGTATGTATGTTTGTATGTATGTGTGTATGCGCTTGTCTGTCTATGTTTGTCCCACCACAACATCACTCGACAACCGATGCTGGTGTGTTTACCTCCCCGTAACTTAGCGGTTCAGCAAATGAGACCGATAGAATAAGTACTAGTCTTACAAAGAATAAGTCGCTGGCTGGGTGAGCAGGAAAACATTGCCCCTGATCGGAGGACTAGTCCGTCGCAAGCTTACTTGAACTGGGGCAACACCAACGTAAAAGGAAATGTTTCGTTCAAGAACACAACGCACTTGCCGGTCTCCGAATCGAACCCACTATCTACCGATAGTGAGTGCAACAAACTATCCACCAGGCACGTGCCTTCGCATTTATATTATTATAATACCATAGAAATTATTCTGTAGTAAAACAGATGTACTGGAACGTTTTAGTACATCATTGTATGTAACAGTAGCTAAAGTATGGTTGAATGATCACTTCGCAACCAGGAAGACACGGTTTCGATTCCACTGCGTAGGAGATAATGCAAATATAATTTTAAATAGCCTCGTGCCGATATGTATTTTATAGTAGTATGCATACGGAAATTGTATAGAAGCCTTCCGTCTCGGGTGGAATTTTCTTGTAACACAATAGATTCAGGTTTCTTGATTACAACTAAGAAATTAAATTAGAATAGATGCATATGTGGAGTACTCGGGAATTCACGTATTAATTCCGAACCACGAACAGTTAAATCCTCATCGCCGAACGACAGACAATCATCCACTACCATTACCACCACCTCCACCACCACTACTACAACCACCACCACCACAACTACCACCACCTCCACCACCACTACTACAACCACCACCATCACAACCACCACCACCACCATCACCACCACCATCATCATCATCACCGTCACTACCATCATCATCACCATCACAACCACCACCACCACCATCACCACCACCATCATCATCATCACCGTCACTACCATCATCACCACCTTCACCACTGCTCTCACCATCACCACAAACACTATCAAACACAACCACTATCACCAACAACACCACTGTCATCATCAACACCACTATCATCACCACCATATCATCATCATCACCATTAGCGCCTCCGTTACCGTTACCGCTACCATCACCATCACCACATCACCACCACCAACACCACCACCAACACCACCACCACCGGATTTAATAAAATATTGCTATCGATTTTGCTCTTCCTGATTTACAAACCTGTTCACCAGTTCAATCAGGGTTAAAATTATTTTATTTTTTTCAGGAATCCTAACCAGAGTACTGCAGATAAGATACGAAACCGCGAAGTCTTGTCTCTTAGACTGATCGACACCACATACCAGTCGCCAAAGTCCAAATCTTAGGCGAGTTGCGGTGCCAATTAAAAGAGAAAAACACTCTGAGAAAATTGTATTAAAAATGTGTTGAATAAAGGTAACATAAGAATATTCGCATTTGTTTCATATTTCTTATGAAAGATTTCATTGTTTCAGCTGTTGCTGTTTTATTGTTGATTGACTAGTAATTGTAGCTATACGACTGTCTGTTGTCTGCATTATATTAGTGTTGTGTGTGATAGGATAAATATTAGTTGACAATAGCTGTAAGTTGGTTCATCAATTGGGATTATTGTCTTACATTAAAAAGAGAAAATAAATCTATCTAAAAATGAAAAGCTGATAACATGAGAATGACGCCACAGCCTCAAAGAAATGGCTGTTTTACTGACAAACAATAGAGATGCAAATGACGACGAGGGAATATATATATATATAAATGTGTGTATATGTGTATATATGTATGTATATATATATATATATATATGTATATACAAATATATGTATATGTAATATATATATATATTCATAGACACACACATAAAAACAAACCTACTTAATCATATACACGCACCTATGTATGTGCATGTTTGTTATCAGTGTGTATATATATGTATATGTATGTATATATATATATATATGTATATGCATGTATATACATACATACATATATATATAATATATATATATATATATATATGTGTGTGTGTGTGTGTGTGTGTGTGTGTGTGTGTGTGTTGTGTGTGTGTGTGTGTGTGTGTGTATAGGTTTGTATACGCATACACACGCATATTATTATTATTATTATTATTATTATTATATATATATATATTATATATATATATATATATATACACATCACGTATTTCTTTAAAATATTTCCCACTTTCTCTGTGTGAATGGCGGCATGGATGTACGGGTTTGTCTGAATGTATGCTTGTATCTGTATGTGTGTGAATGTGTTTATGTGTGTGTGTGTGTGTGTGCGTACGAGTGTGTGCATATGTGTTTGTGCGTATATGTGTGTGTGTGTGTATGTGTGTGTGCGTATCTTTTTGTCGTTGTAGCGAACAAAAAGAAAATCTAATATTGATATATTATGCCTCAGTGTACTTGAAATAATCACACACAATCACCTTTTATGTACAAACACAAATACACTCATATATTTATAATACACACATGTGGATAATATATAATAATTAATAATAAAGACAGTACATACGTCTTGTTACAGACATATCATTTTATCAGTTGTAAGTTCTACAGAATGGCGAGTATTTGATCTTAGATAATTTTAAACTCATCTTAATCTAACATCCATAAACAATTTAGCTTAAAAGTTTATAAGCTAAATATCCTTTCCATAAATCTATAGAATCTATACGCTGCTATTTATACCGACAGTAGGATATTATCAGTGGAAACTGATAAAAGGATACTGATTTTTCTAGAAATTTGGGTTTGCTTTTAGGATTAAAATGAAAACCAGACGTACGGTTTAGTATAATAAGTATATAATAATAAAAAATGCGCCCTTTTTAAAGCCTAGCCAGACTCATGGACGCGGTTTCCCGGTTTCTATGGCTTATGTGTTCTCCAGCTGGACGGGACGCCAGTCCATCGCAGCGTTACTCATTTTTGCCAGCTGAGTGGACTGAGTGAAATGAAGTGTTTTGCTCCAGAACAGAACGCGTCGCCCGTCCAGGAATCGAAATCACAATCTTACGATCATGTTGCTGACACCCTAACTACTAAGCCCCGCGCCTCCACTATATGTATAAATAATTACATATATTAAATTCTGATACTTTCTTCGTGCTTTTGAAGATCATGAGGAAGGGGGTCAACACTAGGTAACTACGTAAACTGATCTTTAAACGTCAGACCCTTTCGCAATTGTGGTACATCTACAGGCTTTGGTTAAATGAAAGTTTGGACGACAACTCGTTTGTATTTGCCGTTTCTCATCCGCTGTAGTCACTCTGGCTTTCTCAAAGTTGTTTGTAGCGATCTGGTTGCTGTCTCGTCAAATTTATGCTGCTTCAACAATGAATACCTCCAGCAGGTCAATATCTCCAGCATTCAAGCCGTGCTTCTGCTCAGTCAGTTCAGATGGGCAGGACATATCTGACGTATGGGCAAATTGAGAATCCCGAAAGCAATATACTGCAGTGCTGCCAGGACAAAAGAAACTGGGGATTCCATTGGAAGCTCAAATAGACAAAAATAGAAACCAGTGGCTGGATAAGTCAGCACAAGGAAACGCATAGATGTATAGAATATATCATATGAAAAACACATATGAATATACGAAGAATATCTAAGGTGATACACCAGTTATATATGTTGAAATATGATGATGATGATGATGAAGATATTGTCAATAAAATAAATTTCATGCTATTTGCTGATCACTATAGAGAGGTGTTAATTGGAAAGACGTTTCATAACAACTTCATCTAAAATTTAGGAGCAAAGATTTCTACCTATGTTAAGCCGATGGCAATATTATTAGTGTTTCCCAAACTATATATATATATATATATATATATATATATATATATATATATATATTTTATTTAAAGCAGCAGAAAATTCAACAAAGCTTGTTACTCTGAGTTTCCCGTTGCCGTTCATCGGACAGTTTTTGCTAGCAAAATAAAGCATATTACTCAACCACTGATATTTGAGTACTCTTTTTTCCACCTTGTTTCACATTTATGTATTTACTCCGGTATACATACATACATACATACATACATACATACATACACATACATACATACATACATACATATATACATACATACATGCATATATATTTATAATCATACATACTGGTTGGGCCAGCAGGCCCCGTCTCCTGATCAGAAAGTCATTCCATCGCTGTGTAACCCATTTACAGCTACGTTGACTGGAGAAATGGGAAATGAAGTATTTTGCTCAAGAACACAACGCCAGCCTGGTCCGGGAATCGGACCTGCGATGATCGCAAGTGCGAAACCTTAACCACTAGGCCACTTGTCTTGACACAGATAGACATATATATACAGACACACTGACACACATGTATATATACATTCGTATGTCCGTGTCTGTATACATATGCATTTATATATATATACATATAAGTGCAGATATATATATATAATAAATAAAAATGCACATACATATATATATATATATATATATATATTATATATATATATATGTGTGTGTGTGTGTGTGTGGTGTGTGTGTCTGTGTGTTTATGAGAAGAGTCTGGGGAAGCAGAATAGATGAGAATGAAATTTAAAGTGGTGTAAGTTTCAGAAAAGTCAGAGATGTATTAAACGGAATAATGAAACGATTAAATCTTCAAAATAAATAAACTGTTGATATGAAGGAAAAATTGGTAAACTATTCGAAAAAAATTGGTTTCCTAAGAAAAGAAATATCACATGTGTCTTTCGTAAATTTATGACTGTCGTTTTTCGAGACTTTGTTTACATTAGGGAATCAAATACTTTGAATATTTATTTCGTTCTCACCTGATATGTAGAATGACGACCAAACGTTTATATAAAATAAATTATTATACAAGATGGGAAATATTCATAAACTGTTTTGATAAAATATATCCCTTTCATTGTTTAATGGTGTATTTATAGTTGTGGGTCGTCAGTTGGGATTTCTGTCATAAACAATTTTTCGTTTGTTATTTAAAAAACAGTTGCACCGCATCTTAGGCAAGTGTGTTTTGTTTGTTCATTTGTTTTCATTGTAGCCTTCTGTTGACTTAAGGCTTGTGAGTCGAATTGCTTAGACAGTAATTGTAATTGTATTCCAAAGGCCCAGTTTCTGTGTAATATTTTCTTTTGCTGATTGTGTCTGAGAAATTACGTTTTAGCGATTCGGCAAAATATACCGATAGAATAAGTACTAGGCTTACAAAGAATAAGTTCTGGTATCGATTTGCTCGACTAAAGGCGGTGCTCCAGCATGGCCACAGTCAAATGACTGAAATAAGTAAAAGAGTAAAAGAGAGTAAAGAGTATAGTTTTGTTTGTAGTACAAGCTTTAGAGAAAATGTTCTCAGCGCATAATCAGCCCTGACCCGGTTGAACTGTAATCAAATGATTTTTATTCGTAAAGTGAGAGATCGAACCCTAGTTGCAGCATGGAGACTTGTATACCTTAATAAACCCTGAGAGCCATACTAGCGGAGAACAAAGCTTCTAGTAGGGTCTGCCATGCTATGCAGATCAAAGGGATTTAAGCCAGTGTAATATAGAACACCTCTTCGCAGAAATAAAAATGGATTTGCGTAGAGTACAGAAGTATTGATGACTGTTAAAATCTAGCAAGACCTGTGAGAGGAAAGCCAGCCCAAAGTCGAGAACAGCGGAGAAAAGTCATGGATGGGATGTACTCCAACAGTCAAATAAGTAGCAGTGGGATACGAAGCCGTTTACTTGCTAATTCAATGAGGTTGCATTATATTTGATCGAACAACTGGATAAGCACTATTGAAACTGACGAAGTTTCATTACTTTAACACAGTTATCGTTCGGAATTCTTCTTTGTGCATTGAGAAAGAAAGAAACACAGAAAGGCTTAAAGAAGAATAACTTCGCGAAAAAAATTGAGCTTTGAAGCATACAAGTCTTATTTGAAATTTCATGTGTGAGTTGATGGTTTTTCTGTGTTTAGATATAGTGATTTGTGGAAGGCATTACTTACAGAAATATAGCTTTCTTATTCAACAGTTTATATTTTTCTCAGATTTATGCTCGGGAAAATCTAGTGGTCTTTAAACTTCTTTCATACTCTCTCAGCCGAAAATATCGAACTCTTTATTGTGTAAATTTATTGATTGGGCATTACACAATAATGACACAACTTGTTCACTTCTATCCTGACCAGCACAACAACTTCTTAGCTTACAGAAGAAGGGATTCGTTCGTTCAGTTGCCCGTTGCAGTAGCTGCTATGGAGTCGATGAGTAAACTTGGCACGTCTACGGAAAAGCTTGTAAAGCAGGCCAAACATTGTACCCTTTATTTATTTATTTAATTTTTTAATAAAAATTACAAAGTGCATATCCTCTTGTGTAGATGCGCGTGGCTTAGTCGTTAGTGTATCAGCATCAGGATCGTAAGATTGTGGTTTCCGATTTCTGGACCGGGTGACGCGTTGTGTTCTTGAGCAAAACACTTCATTTCACATTGCTCCAGTCCACTCAGTTGGCAAAAATGAGTAATGCTGCGATGGACTGGCGTCCCGTGCAGCTGGGGAACACATACGCCATAGAAACCGGGAAACCGGGCCCCATGATCCTGGCTATGCTTTAAAAGGGCGCATTTGTTTATATTTATATTTATGTTGTAATCTGATGCTTTGTGGTACCTTTTGCAGAACTCAAATGCAGGTCCCCTAACCAACCTGAACTGTCGGGGAAATTTCCGCAAAAGAACTGTGAAATAGAAACACAGGCACCCACCCAGTTCGATGGAACACATATCTGGCTTTCTAAAAGTTGTTTGTAGCGATATGTATGCTATCTCGTCACATTTATGCTGCTTCAACAATGAATACCTCCAGCAGGTCAATATCCCCAGCATTGAAGCCGTGTCTTCTGCTCAGCCAGTTTCCTTCCACATTGCACCGCAACTAATCAACTCCATTTAACAGCTTCCCTCTTCTAGGTCTTTAAGCTCCTAGAACTAAATTCTCTATTTCTTGTTGAAGATATTAGTCAACAGTTATTATCGTTATTACAAGTTTGGTTGGAATATGCCTCATAGATGCCTTTTTCTAATTTGCTCGGTGCGGCCTTTTCAGTGTTATAATACAAAAAGTATGATAAAAATAAAAACAAATTAAGTATCCTACATATACTGCGACAAGCTAAAAAGGATAAAATGAGCAACAACTCCTTCAGCAACTGAACTACCCGAAGCTTCTCTTCAATTTACGGAATCTGAAAGAAACAAGTTCCACTTGGACAAAAATATATACTGCAGTAACTACTGCTACTGCTAGTGCCGTGTCTGTTACTACTACTACTACTACTACTACTACTACTACCACCACTACTACTACTACTACTACTACTACTACTACTACTACTACTGATGATGACGATGATGATGATGAGGAGGAGGATTTCTACTGCGGCTGTTGCAACTTATGACGATGGTGACGACGATGATGATGTTGATTATGATGATGTAGAAAAGAAACGAAATCCAGGAGGATTGTGGAGTCAGTAGTAGTAGTAGTAGTAGTAGTAGTAGTAGTAGTAGTAGTAGTAGTAGTAGCAGCAGCAGTAGTAGTAGTAGTAGTAGTAGTAGTAGTAGAGTAGTAGTAGTAGAAGAAGAAGAAGAAGAAGAAGAAGAAGAAGAAGAAGAAGAAGAAGAAGAAAAAGAAGAGAATAATATACAAAGAGAGAGAGAGAGTACATAAAAAAATGAATCGAAAACAAATGGCAAGAAATCTCAGAAGATGAAGACAGCAAAAAAAAAAATTGATAGAAGACAAGACAATAAAACTGCAGAGTATGATGGAGAATAAATATAAAAAGCAAGGAAGAGCTAAAAAAACAAAAAAAAAGTAAAAATACAAAGAAATAAACACCGCGTGATGAATAATAAAATGAAATATATAACAAAAGAAAAGACAAAAAAAACCCCGTAGAAATGATGAGTTCGAAACTTGTTAACTATATATATATATATACATATATATATATTGTTATTAGATTTATATAGAGTTGTTATATTTGTAATATATTGTTAGGAAATGTGAATATTTATTGGTGAGCTGTATG
>NC_043008.1:17063293-17083293 GCF_006345805.1 Octopus sinensis
TGCATAAAGGCACTCGTAATTGCATCGCTGGCAGACACAGCTGTCTGTTACAGCCGCTGAAACTGTCACAACACGTGATTTCACTCTGCCATGGCTTCATCAGCAACAGATGTCCAGCAACGCTCAATGATACGGTTACGAGTGCTTTTTGCACCATGTCTCCTTGTGAGAGATCCTCTGAAGTTAACTAACGCAACCGCCATATTAATTTCTATATCAAGATTACTTTTTGATGTTAATACCGTTTCTGTCGCTATTAATTAGTTTTACACAAACCCAATAGTAATAGTAATTGTAGTGGTGTTACTATTCGGGTTGTTGTTGTTGTTGTTTGGTCTTTAATCAACTCTGGTATAACAGACTTATGATGAAAGTAGCTTCAAACGTCCCATTTGTATCTTTGATTCTGGCAAACTTCTTTAAAACGGATTATCTGAAGCATATTTTACTTCGTAGGAAAACTCGCTGTTATTTGTAGACCGATTGACTGCTAAGTCGAATACAATTACAAACCTTACTTCGTTAGCTTATTCCAATTATAGTTTCGTTCATAGATCTTTGATATGCATACAAAGGGATGTTCTTAACAGAATTTCTTCCAGAGAAATCAAAATAATTATAACGATATGCCTCATTAGAATTTACAACGTTTGCAGATTTGGATGCTCTTGCCAGGAATTTATTATTATTTCATTTTGATACCAACCCGCCGGAGGACACGATTCGTTTTACGGTACAAAATTTCTATTTCAATGTTATCAACCTTAAAACTGTTCATTAAAATTTCTTGTTAATCTATGTTCCCAAATACCATCTTAATCATGAAAAAGTTGTCTTATTAAATTTTTCATTATTTGCAACATTAATTATAATTGGTATATTTCAACAGAAATATAAGAAAACGGTCAAATATCTTTTCGTCTTGTTTTTCATACAATCATTATTTCATCATATCTCTTCCTTCTGTCACACATTCTCCCAGCTTGCATTTTATGTAGTAGTATAAACCGACGAAGATATTTGCTCTAAACCTCTCATTTTTATGGCATACGATATGATCGAAACGAGTGATGAATTTGCTACTTTCTCGCGTTTGTTTGAGTACGATCGGACGTCTTCTAAATTATTCCGCTGTCTCTACTCACTGTTATTACAGCAAAATCTGTACTCTCTGTTGATCACCGAACCGATATCAGATGAAATCGAATTAAAGTTTCATTCCTAAAAATAGTTTAGCAATTGCGGGACATATGCGAAGGATCGGCTGCATGGTAAGTAGCTTGCTTACCAGCCACATGGTTCCGGGTTCAGTCCCACTGCGAGGCACCTTGGGCAACTGTCTTTTACTATAGCCTCGGGCCGACCACAGCCTTGTGAGTGGATTTGGTAGATGGAATCTGAAAGAAATCCGTCATATATATACACATACACATACATACACACACACACTTACACACATACACACATGCATACATACATACATACACACATATAAACACACATATAAGCCTCTACATTGTACACACACGCACACATATATACATACATTTACTCGCACCTACGTACACACACACGCACACACACACATATTTACATATATATACTATACACGTACACACACATACACACGTACAAACACACACAAACTCACATACACACCGACAGATATACATACACAATATACACCTAACCGCGCACGCACACATACACATAAACACATACAAACGCACACATACACGCACACACATACACGTACATGCATACACACTTACACAAATGAACCCACACATACATCCCTACACACACACACACGCACGTACAAGCACACACGCAAACATACACTAGGATAAGCAGAGTTACTCGCCACACACCCAAACTCTACGCATACACACACGAACACACACATACTACAAACAACACACACACATGATACATATACTTACACGCACACATATACCCCTTTGTTTTTTTACCTGGTTTTGACCTGGCTGGATACAAGTGCCACTCCTTTATGACAGCTAGCTTGCTATGCCTATTATTCACCATACATACACACACACACACACACGCACGCACTAACACACTTGTCATCCTTGCACACACACACACACGCACCCACACACAATCCTTGTCTTTGAAACTCTGTTGTTTTTAAAAATCATGATTCGTCTACCTCTCAACTTCTGTTCTTTCAACATGTGATCTCTTGAGCACCACCAGCAAAAATATTTTTTTCCTCTGTCTTCCCTTCTCGGGATCTTTCCTTCTCCTTGTTTCCGACGAAGAGCTCCGCTCGAAACGTTAAACCCTCCTTCCCTTCTTTCCTGAGCGTCAAATAATACTTTAATTGTTCCACGTCCTCGCGTTGCTGTGTTTTTTTCTGTTTTCTTGTTTGGATTAACTATATATATATGTATGTATATGTATATATATATATATATATATATATATATATATATATATATATATATGTGTGTGTGTGTGTATATATATATATATATATATATATATATATATATACATATATATATATATATATATATATATATATATGTATATATATGTGTGTGTGTGTAGGTGGTCAAACTCTTCATAAAGAGTAGACAACAACCATGTATGTATGCATGTATGTATGTATGCGTGTATATGTGTGTGTATGTATGTGTGGAAGCGCAATGGCCCAGTGGCTAGGGCAGCGAACTGGCGGTCGTAGGATTGCTGTTTCGATTCCCAGACCGGGCGTTGTGAGTGCTTATTGAACGAAAACACCTAAAGCTCCACGATATTCCGGTAGGGGATGGTGGTGAACCCTGCTGTACTCTTTTACCACACCTTCCTCTCACGCTTTCTTCCTGTTTCTCTTGTACCTGTATTTCAACGGGCCAGCCTTGTCACTCTCTGTGTCAGGCTGAATCTCTCCGAGAACTATGTTAAGGGTACGCATGTCTGTGGAGTGCTCAGCCATTTCCACGTTAATTCCACGAGCAAGCTGTTCCGTTGATCGGATCAACTGGAACACTCGTCGTCGTAACCGACGGAGTGCCAGTCATGTATATATGTATGTTTTACGTATTTATATATGCATGTATGAATTATGTTTTCTATATTAAGCATAAATTTATGTTGCTTTGTTGTTGTCATTTATTTATCTCTACAGAATTTCTAATGCAGCATAGCAATGGCATCTGTTTTTATATTAAACATATATTTGATTAACTCCCTATCTGATTAACTCCCTATTCTCTTAACTGCGAAGCCTCTACAGGATTACACCCTGTGTCTGCTATATCAGTTACTTTGTTTATTTAATGAAATATACCCAGGTCAGTCCTGATCAACCTGATCTGTGAGCAAAGAATTTTCAACCTTGACTATGTCATCTTGTTGTAATGAAGAGGTTCTCGAACTTTTGGGGTCACCGCATACCACATAGACCAACATAATACCCCCAGTGCTCCCACCCCTATATTTATGTCTAAATAAATATTTTATACTTTACTTATTTTATATATAGTAATTTATATATAGTATGGATCATTTGATATTTAATGTGATATTATACAATTTGTATAAAATATTATCTCTTATTATAAAAGGCAGATTTTATCTGCCTCCCTTTGTTACTTATAGAAATCTACAATATAGGATTTCTTCAATTACAATTTACCTAGAATTTTTAAGAGTAGAATGCATCGGGTCATGCCAGGTCCAGTTTTTAAAATTTAAACTCCAATTAAGCAAAATTTACAGAAAACTCACATTCTGGTGTGTATGTCAAATGCTTTTCTCAATGTGGTTTACACCACACGCACACACACAGTGTGCAACGAATAAAATGAAAGTAAATAGCGACAGAGTGATTTGAGGAAGACTAAACTGAAAGTATTTAAACCACTACTCAAAAAATAAAAAAACACAGCAAACAGAAACAAATAAATACATAACGATTTACTCCTCACACAATTTCTTCAATTAGAGTTTACGTAAGATTTTTCAAAGTACTCCATTCGGTCATGCCATAATATATTTCTTTCAATTTCACCCCCAATTAAGACAAAATTCGAGAAAACTCAATATTTTAACATTTCACTCCGAAAGCATTGATGTACATGTGTGCGTGCGTGAGTGTGTGTGTGTGTGTGTGTGTGTGTGTGTGTTTGATGGGTTGTGCGACACAGAAAGTGTGGTGTGTAAGTGAAGTGCTTTTGTTAGTGTGTGTAAAGAGACAGACAGAGTGAAAGACAGAAATAGCTGAACTTTTTTTATTCACTTTTTGTAGTGAGTGACTGAGAGAGAAAAGAGAGAGAGAGAGGTTATGTATGTATATATGTATGTATGGCTTCAGTGACACACACACACAAAAACACATACCTACGTACACCTAAAGCACGCACACACACAAGCGGAGCGCGAACTTCAAAATTTTGGTAGTATTAATTTGCGAGCGTACTTCTAAGCGCGCGTAATTGAAAGTTTTCACTATGATATCATCACGTGCGAAAAATTCGAAGGGTTTTGAACAATTGAGATACAGATGTCACGCATGTATTGAAACCATTGCTAAGCTGCCGTAATTGCTTAATTAAGACTTTGTTTAAATTGAAAGGGGCAAATATGTGACGAGGTTGAAAAAAAATACCCCAGAAAAAAAAATGTACTGCTGGTATTTATATAATTCACTACTATTTTGCTACAATGTCATGAAAAAGAAAAAATTTAGGTATGTAAATCGAATTCGCCACCTCCTTTTCCCCGTTCGCGTTTGTGTAAAAAAAAATATTATTTAAGTTTTAAAAATTATTTACTTTGTTCAAAAAATATTAATATTAATTAATTTTCAAGAATTATTTAATTTTATTCTGTAAAATAGTAATTAATTCATTTATCTGTAAATCCGCGAGGTTGTTACTCAGGCACCTAGAATGGTAACCTTCAACTAACACTATCTCCTCCGAGACCCTGCGGCGCAAGTTGACCAAAATTGAGAGTATGGTAGAAGAAGGGTTGCTCTTCCTTCTGTAGAACATAAAATTCAAATCGGACCATGTTAACACCAAAAATTATTTACATCAAAAAGATGCTTTTTTCTATGAAAATCCCTATTTTTTACGATTTTTTCACTGCTGTGTCGCCACTTTTCGGTGTATTTCGACCAGAAAAATGTTCACAAAATTTTTACTTTTCAAAATTACAATTCCAGCGGGTCGAAACAAACCCGAGCAACGCCGGGCGATACTGCTAGTGATAATATAATAAATTTATAGCATCCCCAATCCACTGCCTTCCTCCCAACGCCTCCCTTTTCTCTACTGTCTCCTACCCTTTAGGCACCAGCGCCCACCTGGACCGTCTCAACGCCCACTGGGGTGGGGGTGGTAGCACTCACTTTGAGAACCTATGTTTTAAGGCATAGCATATCAACGAATATGTTACTCAAGATATACAAAAGCCAATATATTCATTTGAAAGACATAATCGTGTAATTTAAATAGTATTTCGCTACTATTTCTAGCGCGTTAAGCGGGCCTTATAGACATCAGCTTTGTTTGCCTGTTTCTGAACTTGGAAATTTGCGTTTTAGAATTACCATCTTTCTGATTTTCTTTTTTTT
Organism: Octopus sinensis; assembly: GCF_006345805.1. Classification (NCBI taxonomy): domain Eukaryota; kingdom Metazoa; phylum Mollusca; class Cephalopoda; order Octopoda; family Octopodidae; genus Octopus; species Octopus sinensis. The sequence continues at coordinate 17,068,905 of NC_043008.1, forward strand.
TTTTTTTTTTTTTTTTTTTAGTCTTCGGCGTTACTTCGAAACTTAAGGATGCGTTCGAAGTTATTTGCTCCTTCTTTTATCTGCCATGAAGCTTCTAGTTTTCAAGGCTCCACTTTCTGATGGTTGAAATGAAACTACGCTAACAGAGCTTGCACTGAAGCTAGTGAAACGATCACTGTCCAAGAAGCTGTTGCGTGGCATTTACTTTCCTACTGAAACTTTTTCCATCAACTAACAGGTATCGAAAATGGTCTGAAACAAACTTTTCTTCAGTACTTACCGTCTTTCACGATATCTTTTCAATTGTCAGTTAAGATGCTACTCAGTAGCGTGGGTTTTGGAAAACCTAAGTATCATAATTAAAAGTGATTAAACATACTCGAGGATAGAAAATGATATTTTTTTAATTATCACTTTAAAATAATGCATTTAGTGCAATCTGTTATTTAAATAATCCAAAGGAAATTATAGCTGCTGTTGTCCATATCAATTAATTCCTGTGGAAAAGAGTTGTCTTAAAAGTTTGCTGTGTGTTCATTTACCGTTTATCTGAAGATAAAGAACGCAAGAAATGAACTTGTAACGTTGGTTGCAGTCAACCATAGAGAACGCTTCAGTGGGATATGAAATCAGAACATTAAAAAACAGAATACCATAATAATGATAATAATAACAATAACATACTGTAAAAGAAAATGAACTACATACAGTTCTTAAAATTGACGAAATGACTCAGAGTTGCCTGTTTTGTTTTCTTTTATACGTTTCATTCCAAAGGTCGTGATCAAGCTGGAGCATCACTTTGTGTGAAAAATATACCGCTCAGTTATTTAAATTTATGCTTCATTTTATGATTTCTTATGCGGGAAATTACAAACGCCGCAAGAAAAAAAAAGGATAATTCTAGCTTTAATTATTAATTCTTGTATAGGAATGCATGGGTGACAAGTGCAAAATATTAAAGAGAAAGAAAGTAAAATAAAAACGATTCTGTGCAAATGTGTGTCCAATATTTCGCCTGTAGGATGATAAAATTCATTAGAACCCCTTGTGAAGTATATTTAAAGCAGTCTTTACTAAATCTTCGGAAACTGTGTCAGATATAATATGCGTGTATAGAGAATATGTCTCTATACATATTGTTGGCGTTTGTCCTCCTCAACGCTCTACAAGCAATGTTGGTTTCTATGTATCTCTGTTATCTCTCGGTTCGGCAAAAGAGATCAATATAATAGGTCCCAGAAATAAAAAAATAACATATGAAATGGAGGGGTTTATTCGATTAAAGTTTCCAAAGTCGTTCTGCAGAATGTCTGGTTCTTATTTTGTCAAGACCGAAAAGATGAAAGTTGAAGTCGACCTTATGAGAGCTCAAAATCTCTCGTGGAAGCGTCATCCAACCAAAATGCAAATATATGGGAAACTACCACCTGTGTCATCTCTTGTGAAAGGTAGAAGAGTCCAGTTTGCTGGACATTGTTGTAGAGCTGAAAACGAGGCAATTTCTACTCTTCTCCCCTGGAAGCCATCTACTCGCAATACCAGAGGGCGCACACTCTCCTACCCTGATGTAACCTCCAGGAATACAGGCATCCAGCAACAGGACCTCCGTAATGCTATGATGGACCGTGAAGTCTGGCGTAGCATGGTAAATTCCATTTTCTCGACCACGATAATGATGATGTCGACCTCGGCTGTATTTGAACTCAGAATGTGAAGCAGGAAGTATTGCTACAAAGCACTTTGTCCGAGGTGCTAAATATTCTGAGAACACGCTGTGTAATTTTTAATACAATGATTTCCTTGGTTAAATAATGTTTATTGTTAGTAACATCATATTGATTGGCAACATTTTGCTTGGCTTCACACGCTGAAATCAAATTCCGCCGTGGTGGACTTTGCTTTTCACCCTTTCGGGCTCAATAGAAAACATTACCAGTCGATGACTGCAGTCAATGTATTCGACCGGCCTCCTTCCCACGCAACGTCATTCCATGTGCTTATTGTAGAAAGGATATTATTATAATACATCTCTGAGCGAGGTATAAACAGTAGCTGCACCACATCGTGAAGTATATTTGCCATTTAAATGTGGTAACTCCTATGGGTGGATGCTACTGTAGCTTGTAGCCCCAGGAGAACACCTCCTCCGGCTGGCTATTGACATACTTTCGGTGCCCGATCAATATTTGAAAAGGGAAGCCATCCTTCCCGTCTTCAACCTATGATACACACGGACTCGAGTTTCTGGGTTTGACCCGTCAATACCCAGAAGACCCGTCAATTATGATATTAATCGTCCATACAGCAAAGGCACCGAGGTAGCATAATCGGTGGCACGTCGGCCACAATGCTTAACTACGCTTCGTTCGTCTTTACGCAACGAGTTCAAATTCCATCGGAGTGAACTTTGATTTTCGTCCCTTAGGCGTCGATAAAATAAGTACTGGATGAGAACTGGGGGATTCGATGTAATCACCTTACTCCCTCTCTCCGAACTTTGCTGGCCTTGTGCAAAAATGTGAAACCAATATTGTAAATAGCTTGCTGAATAGCCATGTTAATACAAGGCTACTTTTTAAATTAGGCATGACTGGGGATAAAATAATCAATAATATCGATTACATCCAATAATTTATTGCTACTTATTTTGCGAATCCCTGAAACGCTGGAAATATTACATTCGCTAGATTCAAACGTTAAAATATTGAACTTCAAAATATTTTGCTCGACGCCAATCGGTTCTGCTAATTCATTTTAGTGATTCTGTATAATGTTCTTCATCCATCCATCCATCTTCTCCGCCCACTATTCTTAAATGGGTGGAAAGGGGGTAGTTTCCTCAGGCACCTCCTTCATGGGGGGGGGGTCCTGTAGAGAAGTAACAAGCATGAGATTTTCCGGATGCATTTGTCAAGCGTGACTGACTCTCAAAAATTCTTCAACCGTAACGTTCGCAATCAACCCTTACGTATCCTGCCGGTTGGCACGGCTTGCCAAATCCGTCATTTGATTCTTTTCCGAGGCATTACAGAAGAAGAAGAAGAAGAAGAAGAAGAAGAAGAAGAAGAAGAAGAAGGAGGATTTCTACTGCGGCTGTTGCTACTTATGACGATGGTGACGACGATGATGATGTTGATACTGATGATGTAGAAAAGAAACGAAATCCAGGACTGTGGAGTCAGTAGTAGTAGTAGCAGCAGCAGTAGTAGTAGTAGTAGTAGCAGCAGCAGCAGCAGCAGCAGCAGCAGCAGTAGTAGTAGTAGTAGTAGTAGTAGTAGTAGTAGTAGTAGTAGTAGAATAATAAGAAGAAGAAGAAGAAGGAGAAGAATAAGGAGAAGGAGTAGAAAAAGAAGAAGAAGAAGGAGAAGAAGAAGGAGAAGAAGAAGAAGAAGAAGAAGAAGAAGAAGGAGAAGAAGGAGAAGAAGAAGAAGAAGAAGAAGGAGAATAATAATAATAATAATAATAATAATAAGAAGAAGAAGAAGAAGAAGAAGAAGAAGAAGAAGAGAAGAAGAAGAAAGAAGAAGAAGAAGGAGAAGAAGAAGAGAAGAAGAAGAAGAAGAACAACAGCAACAACTAGCAAAGCCAAACTCCAGAATAAAGAATATATGTATATTTTCAATTAGTTTAGCAGTAATCGGATTGTCTCCTACGTGTTTCAGTATATTTTAATAAAGTAATGAGTTGTGATAAAAAACATAAACTCAGGACATATTACATTTTCATTAGCAGATAGAGTGTGAAATAAATAACGGTACATCATATCTGTATTAATGATAAACGGTAATATATATATATATATATATATATATATATATATATGCGGTTGCTTCTGAAATAGTTTTGAATCAGTTTAGATTTTTTTACATAAGTTGTTGGCTAGTTTGTATATTTGTTAATTTCGAATTACTTTTCAGAAGCTACAACGATAATGCAGATACACACACATAGAAACATATATAGATATAGACATATATATATATATATATATATATATATATATATATATATATATGCACATACACACGTATTCACCTATATTCTTGTGTATGTACACACATATACGCAAAACGCACATACCCGCGTCTATGTAGGTATATGTTTATTTTATTTCTCTCTCTCTCTCTCTCTCTCTCTCTATATATATATATATATATACACACACACACACACACACACACACATATATATATACATATATATTTGTGTGTGTGTGTGCGTTGTCTTATTTACTCTAGACAATTTATAATTATAGCTCAGATATAAAGCAATTAGCAAACAATTATAGCGTTGTCAATAACAATAAAATAATCACTACAATTATTCTAAAACTTGCTTTGTTTCTATTATTTATATTGTTTCAGACCGAAGGGCGGATATATATTTAATTGACGAGTGTGCCGAGCAAAATGTCTCCGTATATTACATTACGTTTCATTTACATTGTGAGGTCAAATCTCGCCAGTGTTTACATTTCCTGGCGTAATTCGCACCTCAAAAACGTAAGTACCAATAAGTAACATTGTCGACAAAAATTGATTATATTATTCCCCGTGTTGTTTAGTCTTACACGTATTTTAAAAATCAATATTGGTCTGAAATTTGACGCAAGGACTGAATCTTTAGAGGAGCGGTGTTGTTGAATTAACGTCGTAAAATGTAATTGTTACTGAGGGATTACATTCGATATCCCCAGTTTCTGCTGTGAGTATCAAGATCCTCCTCTGATCGCCCACCATAATTTTCATGATCTACAATGAATTTCCTGAAATTAAATATATTAAAGTACAGTGATACATCGCAATACGAATTTCAATCGACCAAGTTCGTCATACGATTTACTCATTTTACAAATTAATTTTCCCCCATTAAAATTAACTAAAATTTACGCTTTCTATTATCTGTCTTATGCCTTGATTTCATTTCCCGTATGAAAGAAATTAGGCATTGTAATGGGTACTGGGAATATCCCAGCACCCGGGTATTACCGGGTACCTCAGCTAGTATTATATTCAAATGAGTCCGTTGTAATTAATAATAAAAGAGTTCCGTTCGACAATCTAATACTGGATTAGTGGCAAAAGAGATTTTCTTCCATTGTAATTTGTCAGTTTTTATATTTAGAAAGAGATATGTTCACTATTGTCTCAACAACCAAAATAATGCCCTCTCTCTTTCTCTCTCTCTCTCTCTCTCTCTCTCTCTAGTTATCTATCCTTCTCATAACTCTCTAGATAATAATCTCAATCACTCCCTCGTTCTTTTTCTGTCTACCCCTCCCTGTATATATACATGTGTGTGCGTTTCTCTCTCTATACACACACACACGCACACACACATATACACATACACACTCACACACACATATATATATATACATATATACATATGTGTATATAAGGTAATATATATATGTATGTATATATGTATATGTATATATGTATATGTATATAATTTCAACAATTGAGGGTAAAATTAATTAATTATTAATCAATTTCACCAAGTATTCAGTATGTAAAGGGACCATTATAGGCGAATTCAAAATATTACATTATATATAAGGGCTTAGTAAAATAAATTACTTTGCCACATACTGAATACTTGGTGAAATTGATTAATAATTAATTAATTTTACCCTCAATTGTTGAAATTATAATTCATCTTTCTCTGCTAAATGCTGCGGTTTTCACCGTTAATACATGGTGTTTGTCAATTTTAACCCACGCTGGTGGAAAGGGGAGAGCAGAAATTCTTCGCTTGCATATTCGAATTTGATAGCACTTTTAGTTCGAGCAGAATTCTAGAGGTGATTAGAAGCCGAAAGGGTATGCTCCCGACTTTCAGTGTTCCCAAATCCGATTCAAGGAATTCTGAGCTGAAGAAAGAAATGTCGAATTGACTAATCTAGAAACGTACGTTCTCAAATAACCTTTGCACTTGATTTTTTAATGTTTTTTCCCCCATACTTTTGTGAGTTAGTTTAGGCAAACACTATCGAGAGAGATCTTCTTTAAGTATTAGAAATAGCTGAAGAAATTTCTTTAGCTGCTATTCTAAGAGTTCAGTATGTGGCAAAGTAATTTATTTTACTAAGCCCTTATATATAATGTATATGTATATATATAAGGATATATGCATATTGGAAGATATATATATGTACATAAATATATATATATATATATATATATATATATATATATATATATATGTATGTATGTATGTATGTATGTATATATGTATGTATGTATACAAACACATACATATATGTATATAATCATGATTGTATGTATATTTGTTTGTATGTATATAAAAATGTAAAACATAGAATATATAAATCAACGATGACATCAGTTCGTTACATGTATCACATTGCGACAAACTTTTACTATTTCGAGTCTTCCGATTTCTCTTTATACCCGCTCAAGCACTGTTCACCAGACAGCTTAATCATTCTTATAGATTACTCAAGCGTCATATTCAACTGAAGAAACCATAACAAAACACACGCGCGCATGCGTATGTGCTCGTGTGAGTGTCTGTATATGAGTGCACGGTTTAATCATTGTTTTTGTTTTGACTGTCATTTACTGGCTTAATTAATAATCATAGATTATCTTTCATGGTACGCGGTTAGAATGTAATGGTATGTAGGATTCCGGAATCTTCCCTTAACATAAATTCAAGAGTAAGCTCTTCACTGATAACAATTTTGCATCATTAGAAACTTGCAGCGATAGTATTGAAACATGTACACGACAGACACCTGTTTCATGGGTATAGTTCCACTGATCGTGAGAATCCAATATCGATTGCAACAGTTAGAACCGAGATTTTTAAATGGTGGTGTTGTCGGCTTCGAATCCAGGCTGTACTCTGTTGCTTCGGAAGAGTGTTTCTCTGTCTCACGCTCTTTGTTACACAAGAGGTTTGGGGCAAAAGTCGTGTACAAAATAAGTTCAATACGCACCGGAATTGTCAAACACGTGCTTCATTTTTTTCCCCAAATTGAATAAAAGAAATAAAATAATAATGAATACCTACGTATTTGTAAATAGTGAACCAAATGAATTAGAGCTATCAAGCCAATGTGATGAAAAATGGGGTTAGACCCAAAGTGCGGATACTGCAACAATGATATAGAAACAATCGACCACCTAATCTCTGGATGTAAGGTTTTAGCACCTGTAGAGTACAAATGAAGACATGGCAGGGTTGGCCAATATCTATATTGGATAATGTGTCGGCATTATAAAATCAAATCCACTGACAAATGGTACAAGCACTACCCTGAGGGAGTAACTGAGGGAGAAAATGTAGCTATTCTTTGGGACTTCCCGGTATGTATAGATCGGACCATCACAGACAAATAAACCAGATATTATTGTGAAAGACAAAAGCAATAAAGTCTGTTTATTGATTGACATGTGACCATAATATATCTGGAAAATAATTTGATATGGTAAGAAAATAGAAAAAACTCTGCTAATCGAAAAGATGTGGCGTCTCAAGACGATTGCAATACCAGTAATTGTAGGAGCACATGGAATAATCAAAAAATGAACTGAAAATTATTTAAGAATGATCAGTGGCTTACCATCCATACAGGAAGTGCAAAATTTGTCTTAAATGGTACGTCACATGTGTTGTAATGAGAATAGTCGCTGTGAATTTTCTTTTCACCCACCTTTTATTTTATTTGTTTACTTTTCTATTTAAAATTTTTTTTTACCTTTCTTTTCTTCTTCCCCCTTTTCTCTGTCACATGACTCTGTAATGAACAATCTGGTGTGCTTGTTTTAATGGCCTGCCAATGCGTACAGTACGTTTCTCTGTCCTATATGTCAGGGAAAGAAAAGGAAACGGAATTGAAAGAAGATGCTAATGAAAATAATAAACACAACAACAACAACAACAACAATAACAATAATAATAATAATAATAATAATAATTAATAATAATAATAATAATAATAATAATAAAATAATAATAATAATAAATAATAATAATAAATAATAATAATAATAATAATAATAATAATATAATAATAATAATAATAATAATAATATTAATAATAATAATAATAATAATAATAATATAATAATAATAATAATAATAATAAAATAATAATAATAATAATAATAATAATAATAATAATAATAATAATAATAATAATAATAACAATAATGAAAAATATGGCATCGGAGGGGTGAGAGATAAATGTTTTCGCAAAGTATAGTGTGGATTACAATGCATTGCTTGGCCATGCTTTTTAATTGAACCGAATTAAGCTTTGTAAGTGTTTGACTAAAAGAAGATTAGAAGCCTAAGAACGGTGAAATTAAGAAATCAAATTGTAAACAAACGAAATCCTCGAATCTATCACTCTACACACAGACATACGCACGCACGCACGCACATACACACAGGCACGCACACATACAGTCGTATATCTATGTATGTCTTTATATATGTATGTACATACACGTGTCTATGCAGATGGACAACGAAAGTAATCAAAATGAAATACTTATAGAAAATATTGCAACGTCTTTCAATGATGGCAGGTGAATCAAACGTATTATTTATATTATTCATATCCGTTGTAGGATATAAATAATGTGACCACTTGCTTCCGGAAAATCTGTAAGTTCGATTTTTTTCATTTTTTTTTTTTAGTATCACCAGTATATAAATGTATACTCCTTTGAAATTAAGAAATGAAATTGTAACTAAACGAAAGCCTCGAATCCATCACTGTTGGAACACACACACGATCACATATCTATGTATTTATTTATGTATATCTGAAGATAATCAAACCAAATTTTCATCATTTCGAGCCACTGACTCAATGAGTATTTCTGCCGAATTTGGTGAAGATCCGTTCATCCGATTTCCAGTGATTTTGAAAATACACAGACAAACAGACAAATGATTACAATACCCTGCTTTCGCTTACGCGCGCTGGGTGGTAGTGGTAGTAGTAGTAGTAGTATTCGTAGTAGTAGTATTCGTAGTAGTAGTAGTAGTAGTAGTAGTAGTAGTGGTAGTAGTAGTAGTTGTAGTAGTAGTAGTAGTAGTAGTAGTAGTAATAATATTAATAATAATAAAAATATTAATAATAATAATAATAATAATAATAATAATAATAATAATAATAATAATGTTGATGGTGAGTATGATGATATTCATCTCTACTAAAGGCACATGACCTGAAATTTTGAGGGAGGGGTAAGTCGATTACATCGCCCAGTGTTTTACTGGTACTTTTTTTTAATTTATCGACCCCGAAAGGATGAAACGCAAAGTCGACCTCGGCGGAATTCGAACACGGAACGTAAAGTCGGACGAAATGCCGCTAACGTAACGTGTATGAAATGTCAAATGGTTTGGTCTGTGACTTTTGGTCCACCCTGTAGATTCAGTCAAATGTCTCGCTCGTTTAGTCGTTCTTTTGAATTGAATTGAATTTTATATTAAATTCCCACCGTTAATCATTAATTATAGCTACTTTACCCTACGATGTAAATCTATGAAATAGAACGAACATTAGTCAACACCTGGCATTCTAACAAGTGAACAGAACAAACAATAGAACCACACGCAATCAGACTTCATATAATCATCTGTTAAATTTCTGCAAAACACACATATGAAGGAAATGCATACGAACTAAAAATTAAATGAAAGCATAATCAAATACTCCGTAGAACAAAACACAAAATAAAGTTAGGATATAGTGCTATTGAACTACTGGGGCCGATGTAATCGACGGATCCCTCGCCTTCGAATTACTGGTATTATTTCGGTACCAAAATAATGAAGGGATTAACAGAACGATTATTATTTCTAAATTTCTGAACTAGAAACATTCAGTAACAGTACTTTAGAATGAAGATTATTTGCCAACATAATGTGGCAGTCCTGATTATGACGAATGTTACTGTTATTTAGTCCCGGAAAACATCGTCTCCAGCTGGCTATTGACGCATTATCTGCGTCCTTATATTTTCGAACCAGGGAGCTTAGTATCCCCACTCAGCCCAAAGCAATGTATGTGTACCAATGGTTTCTGGGTTATATCTCTTCATCAGCACACAATAACTGCTCGGCTAGATTCTTGTTCGAAATATATACTTTTCAAAGTGACACACAGTCACTGATCTCATAAATAAAAAAAATATTATTTCTTAATCTCCGAACGAGAAACATTCAGTAACAGTATTCTACAGTATAGATTATTTGCCAACATAATGTGGCAGTCCTGATTAGGACGAATGTTACTCTAGAGTATGTTACTGTTGAAAATACAAGGACGCAGACAGTGCGTCAATATCCAGCTGGAGACGATGTTTCCTGGGGCTAAATAACAGTAGCATTCGTTCTCCTGAAGACTGCCTCATTATGTTGGTAAATAATCTTTACTCTAAAGATAGGGCTTATAGGGTTGACATTTTGGCTCAAGTCAAGCAATTAGCGGGGCTGGACTAAGTCGATTGCTTCGACCCCTGTGTTCAACTTGTAATTTTTTTATCGATCCCGAAAGGATGAAATGCAAAGTTGACCACACCAAAATTTGAACTCTGAACGTCAAGTCGGAAGAAATGCCACTAAGCATGTTGTCCGGTGTGGTAACGATTCTACCAGTTCACTGCCTTAAAATTTAAAAAAAATGACATTGCTATTATTTGTTGTTGATGTTTCTACTGTTGCTATCGTTGTTGCTGGTCCAGTCTGATGACGTAAGAAGTATAAAAAAAACAACATGAGTACAGACATCGTAAAACAGTTCAAGCTTCTGCCCCAGCTTAGTTACATTTCAGTCACATATAACGAGGGTGTTAAAACGGGTACAAATATCCCATGCTGAAAGAAAATGTATATATTTTCAAAGGCGCAGGAGTGGCTGTGTGGTAAGTAGCTTGCCTACCAACCACATGGTTCTGGGTTCAGTCCCACTGCGTGGCATCTTGGGCAAGTGTCTTCTGCTATAGCCTCGGGCCGACCAATGCCTTGTGAGTGGATTTGGTAGACGGAAACTGAAAGAAGCCTGTCGTACATATGTATATATATGTATGTATGTATGTGTATGTATATGTTTGTGCGTCTGTGTTTGTCCCTCTAGCATTGCTTGTGTTTACGTCCCCGTCACTTAGCGGTTCGGCAAAAAAGACCGATATAATAAGTACTGGGCTTACAAAGAATAAGTCCCGGGGTCGATTTGCTCGACTAAAGGCGGTGCTCCAGCATGGCCGCAGTCAAATGACTGAAACAAGTAAAAGAGTAAAAGAGGGAGAGAGTACATATTCTTGTCTTGTATAGAGGCTTGCAGTACGTATTTCATTTGTTCTAGTCACCGGACCGTGACCATGCTGGGGCACAATTTTAATAAAGCTAAAAGATGTGCTGCTGTAATTGTTTCAGTATAATACAGACATGTATTATATATCTTCAAAATAGGTATATTTTCTTTCAACACATGACGTTTTTAATTTTATAGCTGTATCACGTACAAATTTTTAACACCCTCGTTAGAGAAGATATCATTTCCTCTTGTCGCACAAACTAGAATTTATCTGTCAAAAGTCAAATCAATTATTCCACAGAACTACATCTATCGTTTTCTTGTCTCTCATTACTACTCCGAAATATAGTCTTAAGGAAACATTAATTGCCTCAATTACAACATGTTGTTCGCGTGTTGTTGTCTGGAAGGGTTTGATGTAATTTGTTTTATGAGTTCCATTTTCACATTCGTACATATTCTGTCATTCATTCATATGTAGTGAATTTTTTTTAAATTTGAGCACATAATAGCAGTTAGTCGAGGACATATACACGTTTCGTGTTTGTTTTTTGAATGCATATATTTGTGATATATATATATATATATATATATATATATATATAGGCGCAGGAGTGGCTGTGTGGTAAGTAGTTGTTTACCAACCACATGGTTCCGGGTTTAGTCCCACTGCGTGGCACCTTGGCCAAGTGTCTTCTACTATAGCCTCGGGCCTACCAAAGCCTTGTGAGTGGATTTGGTAGACGGAAACTGAAAGAAGCCCGTCGTATATATGTATATATATGGATGTGCGTGTATGTTTGTGTGTCTGTGTTTGTCCCCCCAACATCGTTTGACAACTGATGCTGGTGTGTTTACATCCCTGTAACTTAGCGGTTCGGCAAAAAAGACCGATATAATAAGTACTGGGCTTACAAAGAATAAGTCCCGGGGTCGATTTGCTCGACTAAAGGCGGTGCTCCAGCATGGCCGCAGTCAAATGACTGAAACAAGTAAAAGAGTAAAAGAGGGAGAGAGTACATATTCTTGTCTTGTATAGAGGCTTGCAGTACGTATTTCATTTGTTCTAGTCACCGGACCGTGACCATGCTGGGGCACAATTTTAATAAAGCTAAAAGATGTGCTGCTGTAATTGTTTCAGTATAATACAGACATGTATTATATATCTTCAAAATAGGTATATTTTCTTTCAACACATGACGTTTCTAATTTTATAGCTGTATCACGTACAAATTTTTAACACCCTCGTTAGAGAAGATATCATTTCCTCTTGTCGCACAAACTAGAATTTATCTGTCAAAAGTCAAATCAATTATTCCACAGAACTACATCTATCGTTTTCTTGTCTCTCATTACTACTCCGAAATATAGTCTTAAGGAAACATTAATTGCCTCAATTACAACATGTTGTTCGCGTGTTGTTGTCTGGAGGGTTTGATGTAATTTGTTTTATGAGTTCCATTTTCACATTCGTACATATTCTGTCATTCATTCATATGTAGTGAATTTTTTTTAAATTTGAGCACATAATAGCAGTTAGTCGAGGACATATACACGTTTCGTGTTGTTTTTTGAATGCATATATTGTGATATATATATATATATATATATATATATATAATATAGGCGCAGGAGTGGCTGTGTGGTAAGTAGTTGTTTACCAACCACATGGTTCGGGTTTAGTCCCACTGCGTGGCACCTTGGCCAAGTGTCTTCTACTATAGCCTCGGGCCTACCAAAGCCTTGTGAGTGGATTTGGTAGACGGAAACTGAAAGAAGCCCGTCGTATATATGTATATATATGGATGTGCGTGTATGTTTGTGTGTCTGTGTTTGTCCCCCCAACATCGTTTGACAACTGATGCTGGTGTGTTTACATCCCTGTAACTTAGCGGTTCGGCAAAAAAGACCGATGGAATAAGTACTGGACTTACAAAGAATAAGTCGCTGGGACGAGTTGCTCGATTAAAGGCAGTGCTCTAGCCTGGCCGCAGTCGAAATGACTGAAACAAGTAAAAAGAGAAAAAGAGAAAGAGAATATATATATATCGTTATTTTTTCTCTTTACCAGCTTCAGTTGTTGAGTATTGCTGTCGGGGGGATATCTTATGGGTAGTAGAACAGTATCAGTATTTTAACTGCTATTTCTAAATTTCGGTATGTGGTGGAGCAAATTTTGCTGAACCCTAATTATAATTATGCCCATAATTATAGAATTATTGTATAAGTTAACCGATAATGGTTTTTTTAACATACCAAACTACTTGGTAAAATTCTTAATTCTTAATTAATTAATTAATTGTACGCTTTATTATATATACAAGTATATATATAAATATATATATATATATATATATATATGGTGTGTGTGTGTGCGTGTGTGTGTGCGTTTGCGTGCGTGTGTGTGTACGAGTGTCTGAGTCTTTGTGTCTGTGATTTTCCCCTCAACCTACCGCTTGCCAACCGACTTTGATCTCTTTACGCCCCCTTAACTTAGCGTTTCGGCAAAAGTGACCGATAGAATACCTACCAGGCTTTGAAAAGTAAATGAGTAATGGGGGTCGATTTATTCGTCTAAAAGTTCTTTGAGGTGGTGCCCCAGCATGACCGCAGCCTAATAATTGACACAGATTGAAGATAACTGATTATAAAATGTATGTATATCTACCAATCTCTCTCTCTCTCTATTCCTACTTCACTACCTCTCTCCCTCTATCTATCTATCTATCTATCTATCTATCTATCTATCTATCTATCTATCTATTTATCTGCCTATCTATCTATCTATCTATCTATCTATCTATCTATCTATCTATCTATCTATCTATCTCTATATCTCACTATCTATCTATCTTTCTATCTATCTACCTATCTATCTATATATATATCTATCTATCCATCCATCTATCTATCTATCTATCTATCTATCTATCTATCTATCTATCTATCTATCCATCGATCGATCTATCTATCTATCTATCTATCTATCTATCTATCTATCTCTTTTCCTCATTATGTCTCTCCTCCTCTCTATCTGTATATATACGAAATGAATACTCACTTATGTGCACTTGAAAGCAT
>NC_043008.1:17088293-17098293 GCF_006345805.1 Octopus sinensis
TTGAATAAGAGTTTTGACTGTTCTTTCCAGCAGGTAGACATACTTAGTATGTCCTTTGATTAATTTTGATCTTTCAGCTATTCTTGGAGATGCAATCGCCTATATTATTAATTCTGTTATTATCATTTTTAAGATAGATACACAAGGTAATAACAAAATTAATAATATCTCTTTTCGGGATATATTTTTCTCGTGAATTGCTTGCCCGTGTGTGTGTGTGTGTGTGTGTGAGTGTGTGTGTGAGTGTTGTGTGTGTGTGTGTGTGTGTGTGTGAGTGTGTGTGTGTGTGTGTGTGTGTGTGTGTGTGTGTGTGTGTGTGTGTGTGTGTGTGTGTGTACCTTTATATTTATTCCAGGAATATGATCGGGCTCAGTTTAAATTTATGCTGAAGGCCATCATAAATTTTTTCATTATATTTCATGACGTACATCCTTAATTATTCCATGGATTTTTCTTTTCAGATGTTACTTAAAAAGAAAATATAAATGAACAGCATTTTCTTAGGAGATGAAAATGTCTGTCCTCAGACCTAATAAACTTCCTGACATAGCAACCCGAAATAGAATCGTTTAGCCTAGTCGTGTTCATAATCATTCCTATGCATTTATGGAACTGCATACGATCAGGATACATTCTACTACGAGGGACGTTCAATAAGTAATGCTTCTGACCCACTTGCAGCTGTTTGATCTTATGCACTTATGCATATCTCTATAGAGTACGTGGCAAATTACAGCTCTGAATTAAATGTGGTTTCTGATTTACAGGTGTTTGAACCGAGTCAAGTGTGAAATGGAGCCTGTTGAGTGTCGAGCAGCGATCCGGTTTTTGTATTTGAAAGGACGCACACCACGGGAGACTTTTGTTGAAATGAAAGTAACTTATGGTGATGATGCCCCATCATATGACCTTGTAAAACGCTGGCATCGTGAATTCAAACATGGTCGGAACTCTGTGGAAACAGCTCCCAGATCTGGTCGCCCCTTCTGCCATTGATGAGGCATCTGTCCGTCAAGTTGAGGCTGCCATTTTGGAAGATCGACGCATAATTATTCGCCAAATAGACCATGAGGTCAAGATTAGTACCGGGTCTGTGGAATCTATCATTCATGACCATTTGCATATGCAAAGCCCAGTCAATGCAGTGGAAGCACCGTGACTCACCTTCTCCAAAGAAGGCAAGGGTGCAGCCCTCCGCTGGCAAGGTCATGCTCACAGTCTTCTGGGACCAGGACGGAGTAGTGATGACAGATTTCCTGGCAAGGGGTACCACAATTGCAGGAGCCTATTATGCTTCACTTTTGAGGAAATTAAGAGAAGTTATCAAAATCAAGAGGCGGGGCAAGATCAGCAAAGACATCCTCCTCCTGCAGGACAACGCTCCGGTCCACAACTCGCGTGTCGCCAGATCAGAAGCACAGGCGTATGGCTATGAACTCCTCCCCCATCCCCCTACTTTCCTGACCTTGCACCCTCTGATTTTCGCCTCTTCCCAGTCATGAAGTTGTTTTTGAAAGGAAAGCGTTCCCCAGATGATGCAGCCTTGATTTCTGATGTCACGTTCAGGTTGGAGGACCAAGCTGGGGTCTTCTACAAAAACGGTCTCCAGAGCTGCATCAAACAATGGGAGAAATGCGTATCTCTGGGTGGTTCCTATCTAGAAAAAGACTAATAACTGTGCCAAGTTTCGTTGCTCTACTGCTATGGGAAGTGGGTCAGGGGCATTACTTATTGAACGCCCCTCGTATATCCTCCAACATTGAGGAAGCACCTAATGCTACATAGTCAATGTGCTATTACAATAATCATATTACTCAGATTAGAAGAGATTAGAATCATCTTAACGATTTTCGACTTGGAAGTTGCCCTGATAATGATGTATATTTGTTTCCAATAGTAACAAAATGAATAAACATTTTATTGAAATGTAACCGTTTGTATATTTCTTTAGAAAATCTGCAGCATGTAAGTAACGACAAAATTCTGAAGTACAAAATTTATTGTAAAAATAATCCAGACTTGAATTTCGTTTCAAGTAATCTCAACTTATCTTGTCGTTGATACTATTCAGGGAGGCGTGAAAGCTACAGAAATTTTTTATCTGTACGTCTATGTACCCGACGGATATATAGTAAAAGATACTTTTTTTTTTTTTTTTTTTTGAAAAATGCCATTATGACGAAAGAAAAATAAAAGACACAGCTAACGAGGAACAATGAAATATTGGTCTTTGATCACACATCGACAAGCACGAAGAACACAATACCATTCTATTCCTAGAGGGAGTGGAATCTCTCCATACTGTGTTTGTTGTTGTATCTGTTGCATATATGTCTTCGTTCTTTATCACAATTCATGCTTCACGAAATTATATTTATATTCAAGTACATTGTTTCATACAAAAACAAAACAAAGCGATTAAAAAGCACGAGCAACAGGGCAGAACTACTAGCAGTAAACATAAGTGATGATGGATGTCATAGAAATGCAACAAATGAACAAATATCTGCGTAGAATATCTATATGTTTATCTCTCCTGACACTGAGACACACAAGGACGCTGACACACATATCCACAAGGATGTATATATATGTGTGTATATGTGTGTCTGTGTGTGTGTGTATGTATTATATAGATCGATGAGATAGACTGATTCGCTCGATCTGCTGAAAATAGAGATTCAAAAATACTGACTGGATCCTCAGTCTATCGTTGTAGAAGATATCAGTTTATGCAATATTAAATTCACGCGTTGTGAAGAAAATATATCAAACGACTCTGGTTAGAACACTTTTGATCAAAAAGGTGCTTAACGCCGTCTGAAGAACATATGTGTGCGTGTGTATACACATATAGATACATACAAATATACATAGTATGTAATATATATATATATATATATATATAATATATAATATATATAAACATACATATATATATATATATACATACATATATATATATATATATATATATATATATAACATACATATATATATATATATACATACATATAATATATATAAACATACATATATATATTATATACATACATATATATATATATTATATTATTATATATATATGTATATATATCAATATATGTATATATATAATCACAGCGCACAAACAGGCACACATATATGGAGGACCTCCTCCCCCAAATATATACACACATATTGAGAGTTTTTAAAGTTATTGTTTATTAAAATACATTTAATTTCCAAAACAATAGAATTTACAGACATATGTTATTTTCATGAACGTCTGTTTTCGAATTGATGATTGCTCTGCTACAGGCTCTGTTGATAGCGGAAACCAATGGAATCGCAAACATCAAGGAAAATTTCGTTTGGTATTTCTACGCATTCTCGTTCAATGGCTGACTTCCCTTCGTCGGCTGAAGCCAGTGTTGTACCGTAAAATTTGTATTTTATGTATCTCCATAAAAAGTCTATTAGTGTGAGGTCGGATGAATGCAGAGGTTATTCTACTGAGTCTTTTCGTCTTATCCACATGTTTGGTAAATTCTTATGATAGTTTGGACGTTTCCTGTTCTGATGTAAATAAAGATTCACAGGTTCAAACGCCTCCTGAATTGTTGGTATGACAGATTGCCACAAGATCAAATAATTAGAAACAGTCACAGTATCATCACACAAAAAGGTTCAATTAATTATTTCAATGATAAGCTGCACCATAATGTAAAGTCTGGGAAATTAACATGTTCTTCTTTCGTAATATGCGAATCCCCAGACCTCCAGCGGGTGCAATTTTGGTGGTTAATTAAGACATTTAATTGAATGTTAGCCTCACCGCTCCAAACAACCTTTGTTGGAAAATGTGCATTATCTACATATCCTATCATATAGCATTCAGTAAACCTCACTCCTCATTGGGAACTTAGTCTATACTTGGAAGATTAGCCTTCCGAAGACAAAGCTTCAAAATGCATTGCACACTTGATTTTGAAATTCCTATCTCACGATTAGCGTACTACACTGGTTTTGTTGAACTCTAGGAATATGTTTCTAGTACCATTTTTTGCCTTGTGGGGTTCTTAGAAGAATGCGGTTTTCAGGGACGTTTCTTGTAGACATCCTGAACAATTCCATCTGTTTCAAACGTTTGTCACAAATGATGGTAAGTCGTGTAGGTATGAAAACTTTTCTTTGCTCAAGGCTTAGTTTGATTCCTTTCATAATTTCAGATGGGTTGAATTTAGAAAGAAATTAAGGTGTCAGCTGTAAAATTGCGTGATCAGTTTGAGAAATACCTTTTATATAATCATTGTATCTATCTATCTATGTATCTATATATTTCTGTGTATCTCTCTTTGTCTCTGTCAGTCTGTCTTCTCTACCCTCTCTCTCTCTCTCTCTCTCTCTATATATATATATATATTATTATATATATACAATACATATATATATATATCGTATGTATGTATGTATCTATGTGTCTGTCTGTCTGTCTCTTCCCCCCTCTCTCTCTCTCCCTATAATATATCTATATATATATTATATATATATATTTATATATACAGAGAGGGAGGGAGGGGACAGACAGACTGACAAACAATCAGAGAGGCGAGTAGGTGAAAAAAAAAAGAGTTAAACGAATGAGTAAGAAACAGATAGTAGATGTGTAAATGTGAAAATATGTTGTTGGCGTTGCTTTTTATTGTTATTTACTTCCAGATCAACTATTTTGATCAAGAAAACACAATTCACGTCATGTATAGCATTGTATATTGAAGTCATTATTATGGTCTCGACAACATAATCCGACACGTCCTTTGTAAGAGATGAAAGTCTGGTTGCTAACTGTTGCAGATCAAACAACATCATTGGGGCAATTAGACACACACATATATTTCAAATACACACACATACTCACGCACGCACATTATCACACCAGTAGGAGTGTGTTTGAGTGCGCGTGTGTGAGTGTGTGCGTGCGTGTGTGTATGCGTAGGGGGTGTGAGTAAACAATTTGTCAAAAAATATATATATAATTTAGCATGAATTCTCATCAGTAAAACTCTCGGCATATGATTTACTCTATACGTATTAGATTATTAACTTTGTGAAGGTGCGTGGCTTAGTGGTCAGCGCTTTCGTCTCACGATTGTAAGGCGGTGAGTTCAATTTCCGGTGACGCGTTGAGTCCTGGAGCAAGACACTTTATTTCACGTTGCTCCAGTCCACTCAGCTGGCAAAATTGAGTTGCACCTTTATTTCAAAGGGCCAACCTTGTCGCACACTTTGTCACGCTGAATCTCCCTGAGAATTACGTTAAGGTACACTGCGAATGATGACATTCTGAAACAATATACGGAACTATACAAGGAACAGATACTTTCATATCGTAGTGTCTGGGATCCAGGTCCAGTCAAATGTGGAGGTATGCACTGTTGCAGCGCCTTGGTGCATTCACCGTTTGTCGATGTATTCTCGATTTCTCCCGGGTGATCCCAAAAACAGAGCCCCAGTCAGTCCTCATCTCCGCGAGATACATCCTCATTTGCCGTGACGATGTATTGGGCTGTCCGGCTACTTCATGCCGATTTTTAAAAGAAAGAAAACGTCAATAAATACTCGCTATTACATTTTTAATCAACCAAATATGAACCATTCTTTTGCACAATGCGTCTCCATCTTTCCTTTAACTCATCAAGGTATCTTTTTACGTCATCCAAGGAATTAAATTTTTACCATTAAGACTATTCTGCAGAGACCTGAATAAGTGGAAATCCGAAAGAGCAATATCTGGTGAATATGGAGGGTGGGGTAACATATCCCAGCCGAGCTGCAGCATTTTTTGTCTGGTTCCCAAAGCATCAAGTGCCGCAAATGAACTTTCTTATCTTCCATTTTAAAGTGTTACAAAATTAACACAGGTTATAGGAACATGAACTTTCTTCCACGAAAAGATAGCTTAAACTTTGCTCTAAATGAAGGTGTAGTCAAATCTTATTTTATGAATTTAAACATGTTCTAAAATAAGTCGAAAGATAAGCTACTCTAAATCGGCATGAACTTTCCGGACAACCCAATAGAATATGGTTGACCAACACGAACCGTCAGCCTAACCGGATTCGCACTGACGAGAACATGCAATGCATAGCTAGCTCAGAAATCCGGCATCATGGCCAATCTATTCGAGCTGGAACCCCGAAAATCATAAAAATTAGTAGGGTGATTCCGGATATCGAACAGGAATAATTTTTAACCATCTTTATGATAACATAAAAATACTTATTCTGTTTTCTGATATAATTTTGATTCCGTTCTGTGTGCATGCGCTCACCTGTGGTTTACAATGACATTTCAATAAAACATTATTTATATATTTTTTATACCTTTTATTTTTTTTAAATAGATGTTAAATATATTTGAAAATAGAGATTTTTTTTTTTGCGTTATGCAAATATAAGCTTGAAGACATTTAGAATAATATATATGTTACTGATGACAGGAGCAAATTTTTTTCCCCGGTATTGATAAGAATATAATACAATGCATTCGGCTTATCATTTGTGCAAATTTGCGTTTTATCTCACTTTGCATTGTAAACTTTGTGATACCCATATAAACAGAAATTTCAACCTGAAGCGCACATACGCGTAAAATAACATAAACAAACACGCTCAAAGACATATACATACATATACATGCCCACATTAGTATATATGTACATACATACCTATATGTGACGTCGGAAAAATCATTTTCCCTCTTTCACTCACTCACTCTCTTTCTCTCTCTCTATCTATTTGTTAATCTTTGAACACGCGTGCGCACAAAAACATTGATATATTTATACATACATGAAGATATGTGTATACATTTATATATATACATACATATATATATATATATATATATATATATATGTATATTATATATATATATATGTATATATATAATATATATATATATATATATACAGTTATATACACAAACACATATAAAGGCTTACATACACGCACGCATATATAGGTGTGGGCGGGGGGGGCGTGTGTGCGTGTGTGTGTGTGTGTGCGTGCGTGTGTGGGTGTGCGTTTGAGTATGTGTGCGTTTCTGTGTGTGTGTCCCCGCTATATGCAACAGAATTAGTATTAGATTAAAATTGCAGTCTGTGTATCATACTTAATGTAAATGCATTGTAATAGTCAACATTTACTATGATATTGGGCCGGAGATGACGTCTTTTACGGCCATACTGTGTTAGATAAAGGAAATATATTTATACTGGACAAAAATTGCCCTGCTTCACCGGTGATATTGCTTCATGTACATTTCTGCTTCCTTGAGTGTTGTTAATAATATGTGCTCTCTGACAACTCAGTGCTAAGACAAAATATATCCCCACTGATATAGGAGAACAGCGACTAAACAATCTTGTATTTTAATTAGCTGGCTTCTTGGATGAAAAGTCGTTATATGCAACAGAAGCAGTATTAGATTAAAATAGCCATCTATATATAAATAAACAAAGATTAGGCGCATTGGGGTTGCTGGGGGATAAAGTGCTTGCTTCCCATACACATGGTTATCGGGTGGCACCTTCGACAAATATATTCTACTATAGCCCCAGGCTGACCAATGCATTTCGAGAGGATTTGGTAAACGGAAACTGCAAGAAGTCTGCCGTATATATACAGAAAATTAGTGGTTGCGAAATCACTGGTGCTGCAATAAGCTGAATGGCTAAATGAAAATTCGTTATACGCAACAGATATATATATATATATATATATATATATATATACATATACATATACATATATATATATATATATATATATATATATATATATATATATATATATAAGTATAAGTATGCATTTATATATATATATGCGTACGTGTGTCATACAAAAGCAGATACATAACCAACAGCCAAAATAACTGCAGTATTCGAATGAAGACGTCTTAAAGGCTAACATGTTAACTAGCACAATAGCTTATTTGTAGCGAACAAAATTGTCCAGGACCTTTTCGAGAAGCTTCCATGAACATTTCAACTATTTCTGAGAATTTCTGAGAACTATCTGCTCACTAGCAATAACCAATCGCGGCATCAGTAATTCTTCTGTTAGTCTTCTTCTATATATATCATTTTGTCTAAATAATATCTCCAGTGGAATACAGGCCCTAATATATATATTATTCTTTATTGCCTACAAGGGGCTAAACATAAAGAGAACAAACAAGGACAGACAAAGAGATTAAGTTGATTACATATATCACACTGCTATGATATATATACATATATATATAATATATATATATATATATATATCATAACAGTTGTCACACACACACATGTATATATACATGAAGCGCTTCTCTCAGTTTCTCTTTATCAAATTCACTCACAAGTCTTTGATCGACCAGGTGGCATGCAGCGGATCAAAACCATTTGGTTGAGAAAGATACTCCCTGCCACACAGCCAAGCCAGCCGGTCGTAGGATGGCGGTTTCGATTCCCAAACGTGGCATTGTAAGTGTACGGCAGAGGGTGATGACGAACCCTGCTGTATTCTTTCATCACAACTTACACTAATCCTCCGTGTTTCTGCTGTAACTTTTTTTTCCAAAGAGGCCAACCTTGTCACGCTGGGTGTCCCCGAGAACTACGTTACGGGTACACATGTCTGTGAAGTGCTCAGCCATTTGCACGTTAATTACACGAGTAGGCTGTTCCGTTGATTGGATCAAATGTTACCCCCGTCGTCGTCATAACTGACGGAATGCCACGATGTTTAAATGTATATACATATATATAGTACTTCTTTAGTTCTTTTTTTTGCCATATGTGAGTTACAAATATTGTCGTCTTTGGAGACTTATTTTTGTAGTAAAAGGAAATAGTAGTCTTTTGGCTGCTATTTCTAAAATTTTCGGTATGTGGTTTAAGCAAGTTGTTGCAAAAAACCCTTATTATTATAATTATACATATATATATATATATATATATATATAATATATATATATATATCATGTAAATATTATACAAAATGTATAAATGGATGACGTGTAAAGTACTGGCATAATTTCGACTACCTGTTGTTATCTGTAGATTTATTGCAGGAAAGTGGTAGTGGCGGTTGGGGTAAATGTATTAATAAAATAGTTGGAATGAGTAAAATATTTTATTGGGTATTACACATGTTTCAACTCGTTCTGGGTCTCTTCGGGTGCATCAATAAAAAGTCTGACTAGAGATTTTCAGGGTCGGCCTACGTGCCGCTATATGTCCATCAAAATCGAGAGTGAGTAAAAAATTATTGAAACGCAAAAAATTCAAATATGAACGGGAAAATTATACATGCATGCATGTATATATGTATATATGTATGCATGCATGTATATATGTATGTATGTATGTATGTATGTTTGTATGCATGTATGTATGTATGTATTCATGCATGTATGTACATATGTATGTATGTATTTATGTACGTATGTTTCTATGTATGTATGTATGCATGTATGTATGTATTCATGCATGTATGTATATATGTATGTATGTATTTATGTACGTATGTTTCTATGCATGTATGTATGTATGCATGTATGTATGTATGTATGTATGTATGTATGTATGTATCCCGAAGACACTTCTATCGAGTCCTTTTAAGTGGATATAATCTGTTATATCTTTATATTTTCTTCTCTATATTCTGAAGTTTTCTTTTATATTCTGTGTTCTTTCTTCACGAAACGTTCATCTATTTTTCTACTGACAGAAAACCTGATTAGAAACCAAAATATTCGTTCTATATCAAATAAGATTGCGACATTATGAACATCCAATCGAACTTAGAGTGGCCTGCTTTTTGTGCAGTATCTACCAGGAAACGAATATATTCTTTATCGAACCACGCTGGTTTAATGTTATATATTTCTTTTCTCTATTTATTTGTGTTTGTCTACGTTGCGCTTGTTTGTTTAGAAAGGGGTTTTAAATTTGTTCTGATGGAAACGT
>NC_043008.1:17100793-17123293 GCF_006345805.1 Octopus sinensis
TATAGGATATGGTTTTAAGGAATAACTTATGCATTTATCTAATACTTCCGAGGTAGTTTGAAGTAATATTTTATCCTATCAAATTGCAATCTGTGTATCTTACTTAAAAACAAGTTATTAGATTTAAAAGAATGGTAGTGTTCATGACATATTTTCCAAGTCTTAGAACCAAGAATATCTTCTGCGACTGGATTTTATCGTTCAAATATCGTAAGGAAATATTTGGAGAATGCCCCGTCGCAGTGCTGCGCAACAGGATTTATATCAATGTTGGCTAGTTGCTAAGCAAGTGACTTAGACCTAATTTAACCAGTGTATGATAAGGATGCATCAAAAAGCAATCTGGAGGCGCAATGGCCCAGTGGTTAGGGCAGGGGACTCGCGGTCGGAGCATCGCGGTTCCGATTCCCAGACCGGGCGTTGTGTCTGTTTATTGAACGGAAACACCTAAAGCTACACGAGGCTCCGGCAGGGGGTGGTGTAAACCCCTGTTGTACTCTTTCGCCTCAACTTTCTCTCACTCTTTCTTCCTGTTTCTTGGGTAACGCTGCGATGGACGGCGTCCCGTCCAGCTGGTGGGGACACATACGCCATAGATACCGGGAAACCGGGTCCATGAGCCTGCCTAGGCTTGAAAAGGGCGCATAAATAAATAAATAAAAAGCATTATACTTCGCAACACAATTTGAACCATATGTCTTGAAGATAGAAAACTAGGCACAATATATCCCCCATCAAAACGAATATTTCGTGGTGGGCTTTGTTAAATATTTGAACATACTTTAAGCATGTGTTGAAGTTGAAACCAGAAGCTTAATGCTTCCAAATTTGGTTTCATTATACAGGTTTTCTATACGTTCAATCCTCGAATTTTCTCCTGCAAAGATATGCAATTTTTGTTTGTATTAGGTATGCATGGTTATATATTTACCCATAAATACATACGCATAAATCCATTCACACATAAATACACACACATACACACAAATACACACACATATACACACACAGACAGGCCTCGCACACACATACACACACATATATACATATATGTATACATGTATCACTACATCTCGCAGCACATACTTAGAAATTTATTTGCGTATTTGAATTCAATACTGCGCCATAGACAGAAGTTTGTAAGAAAACAATCGATTTTTAGCATAAATTCGGTGTTGTAAAGGTTTAAATTATAAACTATACTAATAAATGAAATTATGGCGTATTATCTTTCGTTTTCAATATTCTGCACCACATCCTCACATTTCAAAAGTTTGTGAATATATGTGTGGTGTGTGTGTATACATCCATATGTAGAACTGTGTCTGTGTTCGTGTTAGTCTGCTTTTATGTGTGCACCTAACGGAGTCGAATTGGGCATAAAAACAAGCGGAGTGGTATTAAATATATTACTGCCTTGTTTATTTGAAAGGATGATTCTATTACACACTAATATATATGTGGATTTGTATACCCATATGCATATTTATGTAGAAACATATATAGATATATAAATATATATATATATATATACACAGACACGTGGATGTATATAATGTAATAACATAATATGATATAATACAATATAATATATGTATTTATATATATATATAATATTATATATATATATATATATATATATATATACGTACACACACATACACACACACATATAGATATATATATATATATATATATATATATATATATATACAGAGAGAGAGAGAGAGCCAAAGAAAATATGAGGGGTTTAGTTCACTGGTGATCTAAAGGAATAGGTACGCTGAGTAAGCGCAATATTTGGTCATCCGTCAAGTTCCAAGCTCACAGCTGAGGCTGAGGGTAGGGATCCGTATTAGACTTCCGATTTAGCAGGCAAATATTATATTAGAGGAAAAAGGACAACAAAAACCAAGCATTTAGAATATTTAGGATAAGGTGAATATGAAGTCTTACAGAAGAAGGAGAATTTCAAGTCCTACAGCTGTTTTGGGATAGCCCAAGTGATAGACTAGCATGTCAGTACACTGGGTATTCCGTCATCAGAGA
This sequence comes from Octopus sinensis, assembly GCF_006345805.1. Taxonomy (NCBI): domain Eukaryota; kingdom Metazoa; phylum Mollusca; class Cephalopoda; order Octopoda; family Octopodidae; genus Octopus; species Octopus sinensis. The sequence continues at coordinate 17,102,843 of NC_043008.1, forward strand.
CTGTAATCGGAACTATGTGGTTGGTAAGCAAGCTACTTACCACACAGCCACTCCTGCGCATGAGGAAAATAGTCTAGCAAAGGGATATATAAGCCTTCGGCAGAGAAAAAAGGAGGCATTCCCATCTTTGTGGACTCGAACACATATCTCTTTATATATATATATATATATATATATATAGATATATATATATATATATATATTATGTTTCTATATTTGCAACCGACGGAAATGTATGGTGTAGATGTAGTTATATTGATTGGGAATCATTTGGTGACTCAGCGTGTAATTACTCAGAGATTCATGCAGACAATCGCAAAATATAGGGAATCAGTCTGTGTTCAAATCGCGTTGTGCAGGCCAATTCTCATTAATGAAGATGGTCCATGGAGCACAATGTGCTAGATCAAATGCATTGTTGTGCGGGGTAATTTGGCATATAGGAACCTTAGTTATCTGGAATTATAGTCACTAGGTGGCAACTATTATGAAATACCGGGCTGTCCTGATGTGTGTAGATTTGAATTAATAATAAAGAGTTGTCAGATAAGTTCGTCACATTTTGGCTATTTGTTTTGTTTCTTTTCAAATTGTACTCCATCGTTTGTATATCTGAAAAGAGGTAAATCATGTTCAAATTTTAAAAAAATAATAAAAAAATTTTGAAGGAGGGACAGAATTACAAATTTCCAAGAAAGACTGCGATAAAACATTTTGTTTTTGTATTAATTAAAATAACATTGGAAAGGATTGAACTTTAAAAAAAAAAAAGATGTAAAAACAAATGAATTTATCAGATAATTTAATGATTTAGTCGTGTGGCAGACTGACAGTGTCTGGAAGAAACATCATCCAAAAACTGAGATTAGAAAATTCCTTCGAGCTCTTGATAATTATATTGGTATCTGATTGAAAAGTAGAGTTTCCATTTAGAGAAACTCTACAATTTCTTGATCCATTCAAATAAGACATTGCATTATAGATAATATTCTCTGGCATAGAAATTCCTTCAGATCGTCGGTTGCTGAGTTTTCAGGTAGGTTCTGAAAGTGATGTGGAGTTTTTTCTCGTCCCGTGGACTAAACTATTGCAGATGCTTTTAATTACGGCTTTTGGAAATATTTTCTGTGATTCACGTTTAATTTATTTCCGTAGCGTATTGTAAATTATCGGTATAGCCATGTGCTACAACAATTGAGAACCGTGGTGGTAATGCTTATTCTGAAGGAGTGATTTGAGAATCGAAGGTGTGTAGGAAGAAATTGCTCACTCCAAAATCAGGACCGTCAATACTTATGTTTATATTTGTCTTCCTGTGAAAATTGTTGTCATAAGAGAGGTAAAAATTCCGTTGCTATATTTGTTTTAGCTTTCAGGGTAGATATTGGATTGATAGATATTATTTTACATTTCCTCATCATCTGGTATCTTCATTTTTCTTTATATGTGCAAAGTCTGACTACATGGTGTTATAATGATGGCTTAGGTTACACCGCCTAGTATGGTACAATAGTTGTTTGCTTGTGTATTCGTATAATATGGTACAATTATATATGCATATTTTGATAATAGCACTGGGAAAGGTACATTTTCTTATGGGTGGGAAACCTGATCAATCATAAAGTCGTATATTGCTTTAACCAATTATGAAATTCAAGGCTGTTTCGTGCGACGTTATTCAATTCTAGTATGACCAAACTTTGTGCTTATTAACTCTTCTGATATAAGAAGGAATTTGCTCTTACTTGCCATGAATGATAGATACGGGGTTCAAAGTTGACAAAGCGAAACAATGCTGGAATGCAGGCGTTCTACGATTCACTGGCATCATTCGCAGCCCAATGAGTTATAGTAAATGGTGTGTGGAAGTAGATTTTTGTTCTCCATGGACTATTTCCGCAGTGAAATTTCTCGCCACGTCCGAGTCTGCTCGAGTGTCATAAATACGACTTATCAAACTCTGCTTCGAGTGACTGTATACATGCATACATACATACACATACACAAATATGCATATAAATATATGAAAGCATATAAAGGCGGTGCTCCAGCATGGCCGCAGTTAAATGACTGAAACAAGTAGAAAAGTAAAAGAGAGCATGCATATATATGTGTGTGTGTCTCTCTGTGTGTGTGTGTGTATGTGCGTGTGTACATGTATGTGTGTGTATGCACGCACACATATTTTCACCTTATACAAGAAACACATAATGTATATGAATGTGAATGTATTTGTGTATCATTCTATATATGTGTGTATGTGAGCTTGCGAAACTATAGTAACATTACTTAAGAAGAATCTCAAATATGATGCAAGTAACATACAAGATTGGTATTGATAAGTTGTTTCTGGTTGGCTCCTTTTGAAGTCGTTTGCAATGCCTGAGTATATCTGCCGAGAACGAAATACGAAAATCATAAAAGAAAACGGAAAAAAAGAATAGCTTGCAGGTACTGGTAGATATTAGTTCCAAGCAAGGTCCATTCTATTTGCATTATCACGTATAGGGCATATATTTCTCAAATACAAGAACGCTTCACTTCTAAAGTTTTAACATGTTTTTACGTTTTGTAAAAGAAGCGAAGCAATTTAGAAGGCAGTATCGTTCGTAAGAGCTCGATGTTCAAACAGGTACAGATAAATCATTTAATGTAAATTTAAGATATATATATAGAAGCAGGTATGATTATGTTCTAAAGAAGATGGATTTGCGACCATGTGCTTTGGGATCGGTTCTACTACGAGATACATTTGGTAAGTTTTTTCTACTATAGATGCAGGGTGACCAAATGTTTTAAGCTAGGTGTCGGCGAATCAGAGTAAATTACCTCAAGTGGGGTAAAAATTAAATTCTTGGGGGTAATGAGGTCCCATTAGACATAAATAAAATTATATAAAATTACGTGCTCCTTGTTACGACAGAATTTTTTCTTCTGGCAACACTGTAACTATCCTATATAATGGACATGTAAATAGATTCAAATAAATAGATTTAATAAACCTTTTGAATTCGATGAATCTATGCTAATTTCACTTTCAAATCAAGGGAATAACGGCGGTGTAAATAAATATATTTTGGGGTAATTGGTTAAAAAACAGTTCCCCGACACCTGTCTTATGTGAATTTGATAGGCGGAAACTGTGGGTCGTACATGTGAGTTGTCTTATATGTGTATTTCTCCCCACACTGATAAAAAGCTGTAGGTTCGATTTACCCCGCTAAACACTCGATGGCATTGGCCCAGCATGACCGCAGACTAATGACTGAAACAAACGAACGAAGGTAAAAGATAAAAATATATTAACAAACGCAGGGAAAAATGAATATAGCTAATTATTCGAAAATGCAAAATATTAGCAAATTTTAAAGTATATTCCTTTCGCTTTGATAGATTTAACTCCAAAATACATAGGGATTAACTATTATAGCGGAGATGATCCCCTCTAGATTAGGTTCAGTTAAGACGTGTTTGAAATTTTGATATTTAAAGTAAAGAATAAAGAAATACTCTTTTACTCTTTTACTTGTTTCAGTCATTTGATTGCGGCCATGCTGGAGCACCGCCTTTAGTCGAGCGAATCGACCCCGGGACTTATTCTTTGTAAGCCCAGTACTTATTCTATCGGTCTCTTTTGCCGAACCGCTAAGTAACGGGGTCGTAAACACACCAGCATCGGTTGTCAAGCAATGCTAGGGGGACAAACACAGACACACAAACACACACAGACATATATATATATATATATATATATATATATATATATATATATACGATAGGCTTCTTTCAGTTTCCGTCTACCAAATCCACTCACAAGGTATTGGTCGGCCCGGGGCTATAGCAGAAGATACTTGCCCAAGATGCCACGCAGTGGGACTGAACCCGCAACTATGTGGTTGGTTAGCAAGCTACTTACCACACAGCCACTCCTGCAATTAAATACAATGTAAATATTTAATTCTTTTTTTCCTACACATTATAAAGAGCTTAAAATTCCAATTTCTTGGTAGACTTGTAAGGCACTGTATCATCTTTGATTGGAGTCGTCAGTACGGCATATATTGAGGCAAATAGATTAAGCTAAACTATTTTACGAAGTTACACGACTCTGAGAGAGGGAGAAATTTACTTTTTAAATGACATTCATGGGATATTATTTCTTTTTCACTCTTGCAATAGTACATTTGAAATAAATCTTTGCGTGTAAAACGAAGTAAATATTCGAATACAAGGAACGTATATGCTTCGTATATTTAAATCAAAGCTAAAATTTAATAAAATGATGTTTAAACAGCATTTTGTTTGAAATGCAATATATGATATGAGGTCTTTTACAAGAATATATGAGGTGGTATCAAAATGTCACCGGACTCGTTATGTTTAATAATATATAAATTATTCTACTAAGTTTTAACATCATCTTTTTCGAAATACACCTCGTAAATTTAAATCTGCACCACCACCACACAATTACTTATATACAAAGACACATATACGCACAGGTGGAAATAAACACGCATACAAATACAGACATACGCATACAATATAATCATTCACAAACAAATCCAATATATATAAAATATATACGCTCGCTCATACATACATACTTACATACATACATACATACATTCATACATACATGCATGCATACATACATACATGCATACATACATGCATATATACATACATACATACTACATACATACATACATACATACATATAATACTCGCATTCGTTCACTAATATGCGCAGAAACACATACACAAGCATATTTACACGGAGAAACACAGTGCATTTAAGTACATGAACAAGTATCACAAATACACGCACACACTACACACAACCACGCTCACACATATAACAGATTTTATATATGAATATTATGGACTATTGCAGAAGACTAAGCAAGGAAGTGTATATGGATTTAAAGACTCTCATCAATAGCAGTCATTTTTAATTTTTAATTTATATTTCAAACAAACACCATTTTTTAGTTTAACTTCAAATTAAAAAAAAAAAAACTACCATTCGATATGTTATACAAAATTCAAATTTAATATCTCTGAAGAGCAGAAGAGTTGTCTATAAATGCTTATCAATATAGGAATGTGTGAAACGATCATAAGATGTTTTCAATTCTTAATTCAAAACTTTTAAACTGTCATATGCATTATATATATATACTTATACATATTTACATATATTTTATACTTATTTATATATTTTTAATACAATAATTATTTTTCACACGTCTATATCTTTCTGTGGAATTTTCTGATATTGATTTCCTAATATTGATAATAATAATATTATATATATATATATATATAATATATATATATATATAATATTATTTATTAAAATTGACATTGACTTCAAAGCTTCGGACAGCTAATTCATCATCGAATGGTGGCTTAACTTGTCGACACTTCGAAGTCACTGTGAATACTCTATACCAAATGTATTGAATAATTCTTTAATTTACTGTAAAATTGTTTTATTTCAAAATGTGCGCGCATGTGTGTATGTACGTGCGTGTGCGTGCGTATGTGTGTGAGGGGTGTATGTGCAGTTTGTCAGTTTGTCAGTTTGTGCGCCTCAGCTGCAGTGTGCGTAGGATAGTCAAAAAGGGTGAAAATACATTGATTATGTTACTATATGGAATAATGCATAAACACACACTAGTCGTTTATATAGACTGAAGTTCCCATACAGTCTGAAATAGTAAATGCGCTTCGAAATCATAAAAATTATAAAAACGATTTAAAAGTAAAAAAATTCCATACTGCTAGAAAATGAAATTTATTAAAGAAGGATTTTAGAACGTCTTAAATAATTTATACGTACTGTTCTCACCGACGGATTTAAGATTATAATGCGGGAAATAATAGACGTTATTAAAATATGCTCATATGCATTCGATTGCGTGCGCATATACATAAATGAATATGTAAGTGTACTGCTGAATACATCTACACATACATACATACGTACATACATACATACATACATACATACATACTACATACATACATACATACATACAATATACATACATGCATGCATACATACAAACATACATATGTACATATGTATATATATATGTGAGTGTGTGTGTGTGTGAGTAAATGTGCGGATTTACACGAATTTCTTGGGGTTGAGTGATGTCTCGACTTATGAGTGACAAGGATTAAAATGTTGAGAGGAAGTTCAACGCCATCTGCCCCACGCTGTCGTTCTTTGCTATTTGATCCAAATTGACAATACGAAGTCAAAACGACTACAAGAGCGTCGAGATACAGTTGATATTATTCGTGTCTCACTGTGCCATTTCTGCTCTTAACAATAACGTTTGGTACTCCACCACTGCTACCCACTGAACCAATCTGGAGATTTCCTTCTCACTGTCCACGGGGACAGCTTTCCGCATTCATAGATTCTCATGCTCTAAATCACTGACGATCTGAGACCGTCACCATAGTTTAGTTGGCCTGTTAAAGCCGTTGCCAGTGGTGTTGCCGCCATAGCAAGTAAACATTTTTGCACGCGAGCCACACACACGAACATATACAGACACAGATACACAGACTCATACACATACGCACGTGGAGAAATATACACATGTAGAAAGAAAGAGAGAGAGAGAGAGGAGACAGAAACATTATATTTCATTAATTGAACACAACTGACATTAACACTCCACTTCTCATACACATAAGAGAAATAATGCTAACAGTGAGAGAGAGAGACGTCTGATGTCAAAATATGTCAGTGTCAATCTCCGATGCCAAGCAGGCAGCGCCAAGACGGCTCATAAAACATCTCTCAACCTTCGAAAGACGATTTGGGAGAAATCACCGAAATTACGTACAACCACATTCTAATTACATGCAATTACTTTATAACAATCTGACAATCCTGGGGTCTTCTGCTACCCGAGCTCATGCGTTGTAAAATCCTCAACATGATAAGCCAAAATGTAATAAATATTTTCCTTAAAGTTGCTCTAAATTTATTTAAATGATTCCAAACCGCTAGCTTGTATCTCCGCGATACGAATCCATTCCACATTTACATTGACAGATTTATTTAATGAATTCTAACCCAACCTCACTCTACGTGGGCCTGTTCCTGCAAGGCAAGACTCTCTGCACAAAAGTCTAATAATAATAAACTTTAAGTATTGCATAAATTGACAAGCGGTGTTACCGAGATAGCAATGATTAGTATCTTCTAGAAATCGATTATCCTCAGTAGATTAGACAGACTACTGTTCCAATTCCATGGCTTTTAGTAGCCCAGACTGTTCCTACAACCCGGAGAAATTACAAACATATTTCAGATAACTAAGAACCGAAGTTAGAGACATGACATGAATTGCTGGCAACGCTTGTGCACATTAAGTTTCTGCTGTCAGAGTCGCTACCTCATTATAGATGCAGTAAGAGAGAGGGAGAGAGGTGGAGATAAAGAGAGGCGTAGACACACGGACACACGCAGAGAAACACATACAGATGCACATACACATACGCATGCGCAAACAGCCATATATAATTTATTGGAATCTGAAACTTCACAAATTGTTACCGCTTGTATCTCACAACCGATCTGTGGATGAAATTGAAATATGGAAAAGAAGCAAAATGGCCGAAAAGAAAAAAAAAAGAGAATACGCTTCATTTATAATAGCATTCAGCAAAATGTTTGAATATTAAAGCTATCACTGCTTGATTAGTAAGGGAACGGAAAAGATATATTATTTGTTGAGATGCAACAACTATTTGAAAAATGGGAAAAAGTTTGGTACTTAATGAATTAAAGATAGGAATGATTTTGGAATGCATTGCAACAGGCGTAAAAACACACACAAACTCACACACACACACATACACTTACACACATGCGCGCGCACATACACACATATATATATTTCAGTGATTGGTGGTTTTCTTAGAGTATTTTTCTAGTCTGTTTTGCACAATGGTGCTGGCACCGCGTGTGCCCTATTGTGATTATAAATTAATTATAAACAGTTTAGATTTACTATTTATCGGCTTTTGCTTGTTGGCCACCTGGTTTATTTTACTAATGATAATAATTAATAATAATATCTATGTAAATATTTTCCAATAATAATTTATTCAGTAATTTATATATATATATAATATATATATATATATATATATATAATATATATATATATATGATGAAAAATGTATAGTAATGAACAAACGACAATGTATACTGAATGTAAAAACGAACGGCAGACAAACAGAAAGTCCATCCCTCTGCCTCTACCTCTGTCTCTTCTCTCACCACTTGACCGGTGTTCGACTTGGTTCGACTACCATCCGTGCAACATCTATATTCCTCCCTGCGCCTGTCAAATCTCACGTCTCTGCCGAAAGGCTTTACTTCCACACACGCCAGCTTAGTTTTATTCTTCTTAGTCGAAAGACACCTGTTGTTATGTCCTGTTAATTACATATGTCTTTGTGTCACATTTCTTCGTCTTCTTTTTTTCGTCCTTATTTTCGTTTACATTCGCTGCTTTCTTCCAAGGATTCTAAGCTTAGTTTTACCATGGGACTGGAGTAATCTCGAGTATAACCAGCCAAAGCTGCAAAGATAATCTGGAACTCGACTGAGGAAAGAAAACCCTGAATGACCCGTCCTTGTCTTTGTATCGTCTGTCTGGATGTTTTGTGTTCTTGTCCCATTTTTGTAATATATATATATATATATATATATATATATATATATATATATATATATATATATATATATATATATATATATATATTCATACATACATATGTCTACAAATATTTCTTATAGTTTTTACCTGTTTCAGCTAATCATTTGAAGACGCTTGTTTATACATAGTTATTTCCAAAGAATGTTTCCATTAATCATGCATTTGTGGACGCTCTTTTCAATATTGTCACCTTCAAATAGCATTCGTAATTATGATAGTGTGCATAATATATGATAGTGTGCATAATATGGATATAATATAATGTTGTACAACCATAATTATATTATATCAGATTATTACAACCATGACTTTGTAGCAAAGAAATTTCTCTTTATAACAACCATATATTTTCAGGATTTGTCCCACTGTGCGGCACCTTGGGCAAGTGTTCTTTTTTTGCTATAGCCCTGGACTGACCAAAGCCCTGTAGAGAATTTGATACATGCACAGACAGCCACACACCCATACACGTGTTTTATTTGTTCATAAGGGCCGGTTTCCCGGTTTCCTTGGCGTATAGGTTCCCCACCTGGACGGGACACCGGTCCGTCACGGGTGAGCTGCAAGATGCAGGAGGAAAGAGTGAGAGAAAGTTGTGGCGAAAGAGTCAGCAGAAGTTCGCAGTTACCTTCTGCCAGAGCCGCGTGGAGCTTAGGTGTTTCGTTCATAAACACACACATTCCCTGGTCTGAGATTCGAATCCGCGATCCCTCGACCGCGAGTCTGCTGCTCTAACCCCTAGGCCATATGCCTCCACTATATCAGTGTGAATGTTTGTGTCTTTTCATTCATGATTTCCCCCACCAGTTGACAATCAGTTTTAGTGTGCCTATGTCCCCGTATCTTACTATACCCCAAAGAGTCTACATTTTATATCTAATGCTTCTAAATTACCATTATTTCCCGTTGATTAATGTTTTGCTTACATTGTTTCTCTTTTCTCTTGTTGTTAGCATATTTGTGATACAGAAATAAATTGCTCCCGTCGAATGGTGCAACAACAACGTAGATAGAAACTGAAGCACAGCAACGTCAGTAGCAAAAGAAAAGTAAAATCAAGTGTACCAGCATGTTATTCAACGGATAAAAATCTATTTACAAGCCACAGTTATAACATTCCAAACTCTGCACTGTTTTTAACTAAACACCCTTAACGATTTCAGATATGAGATTATTTCTGAAGTAGGTAAAAGCGACAACTTTAGCAAACCAAGTCGTGAATGACGTAGAGAACTGTCGAAACCGTTAATAGATGAAAAGAAAACAATAACAACGAGTAGAAAACATGAGACGGTTTAGCAAAAATGATTGCCATCACAAATTTGTCAAGCAGAAACAATGACGACTGAATTTGCCAAAGGAAACAGACCTACATATTAACGATGGCGAAGCAAACTAATGAAAAACGAAATATATGTAACCACAAGCTGATAACATTCCTTTGAAACGTTTGTGCTGCAAGTGCCATGAATCAGTAAGTTATGTTATATTTGAGAATGATTTGCCGTTAGTCTAGCAACAACGAAGTATCGCATTCCTATGGAAAATTGTTTGCCTCCAGTGCCCTGTTTCCGATCAAGCCATTTATTATTATTTTTTAATAATATCTCCATGGATTTCGATGATTCGAATGAATTTAACTGACCAAACAATGGCATGCTCGAATATCCTTTGTGTAAATTAGTCATGTTATAATTTCATTCTCTATTCTTGCGACAAAAAGCTGTTGCAGAGAATCTAACAGAATCCCTTCTTCGTTGTGCAATATTTGTTCACTAAGTCCAAAATATTAGTTGCGTAATATTTCCATAATTTTCCCATAAAATCTACCTACATTTCACCAATGATATACCGTCTCTCTGCAAAGTTGGTGACTGATACTCGGCATGGGCAAATCTTTCACTGTTTTTAGCATATTAAATTGACACCAGTACTTCAACTGGTACTCATTCTAATGGCCTTGTTACAATATACAAAACAGTTATCAAAGCCGGAATAGAATAAAGGTACCGCGACAGACTAAATTACTTAACCTTTAAACATAGATAACAAGTTTATACACTTGTTGTGAAGAAGTACAAACACAGCTTAGAAGAAATTATACATATGTAAATATTTAGATAGGTAAGAAAACATAGAGACGATTTAAAATAAGAACCGGAGTGGACTGATGTTTTTCTCTCTATCAAATGTATCGTAGTTATGTTCGACTGTTCATAATGTTACGAAGTATATCTAAATTCTTGATTAAGTCCATTTACACTAAGCCGATTAAAATTGTTTGACCTCCTGGAGATTAGTGTTTCTACTAAACTGGTTATTGACTTCTGGAACACTTCGTGTTATATCAAAAATATCCAATGCTGAATTGCCTATTTTGCCTCCATTTTGTCTCGGCTGAATTTCAACGATAGCTTTATCTGTAATTTTCATCAGTGATTAATTTTGAACTGCACTAAAGTAATAACAACAACAATAATAACACCACCACCACCAACAACACTACCACCACCACCACCACCACTACTACTACTACTACTACTACTACTACTACTACTACTACTACTACTACTACTATGGTTGTGATGCATGTGCCTAGTGTACCCTTATCAGACGGGTAGTCATGATGGGTATACTGGGCTTCGTATATTTTACCCCAGTGTCACTTTGATGGCATGCACTGCTCTCTTTTAAATAATAATAATAATAATAATAATAATGGTCTACAGCAAACGATATGTGCATATCTGATCACGGGAAGAAGTAGTGGAGGAGCATCATAGTTATGTGGTGAGAGGAATTCTTTGGGGTTTGAATGAGTCACCTAGAGACAAATGGGCATTTCATTCAACGTCCTTAAACAACACATATTCGAGGACCATTTGAGCGGGATGAGGTACTCGACCTGTAGAAAATTCTGAGCTCCAGCTGCAAGGTCATGCGCTGGTTACCTTGATATAAGATCACCATGTGATGCATATGTGGTTGTGATGCATGTGCCTGGTGTACCCTTATGAGACCGGTAGTCATGATAGGTACACTACATAGTGCAATGAAACCTCCTGATAAGAATAAGATTATCGCCTAATGATAATAATAGCAATTTTAGCTTTATGAACGACTAAGGATTCAGAGAAAGCATTTGGGTTGATGCAGAACAAAACAGTATGATGTTACATAAAATGAAACGTATAAACAGCCAAGACAATAACAAAATAAGTTTTAACAACAAAATATTTCCCAAAAGAGAAAGACTTGTTAGGCCTGCTCGTGGAAGCCACGCAAAAATCACTATCGCCCTAGTAACTAGGGTAGTTACCCTCTCTACAATTTTCTCCTTCAGTCTACTGACGTACAGTTACATTCTTGCAGCATTCACCCAACTTTGAACGTGACTGTTGGTAGGCAGCACTTCCATTTTTTTATCCTCACCTTTTCAGGCGAAACTTGAAAAAGGTGATGAGGGCTTAGCCAAAGAAGAAAGCATCTCTCTTCCATCCTATCAACCTTGTCCACCCCACAACCACTTTCGCTAAGGCCACCAGGTAAAGAATCATTGCCTGCACTTTCCGACCGAAGCAAGGCAGGAGAACATCTTTAAAAAATTTGGAAATATAATAAAAGAAATTTTTAAGAAAACCCACGTGCCACGAACAGGCTGCAAATACAACGAATAGCAACAGCAGCAGCAACAGCAGTAGTAGTGGCAACAGCAGTAGTAGTTGTAGTAGTAGTAGTAGTAGTAGTAGTAGTAGTAGTAGTAGTAGTAGTAATAGTAGTAGTAGTAGTAGTAGTAGTAGTAGTAGCAGCAGCCGTTCAAGAATTTGGACCTGGAGATCTCCATTTCCAGCGACTGCGAGGGCCACCTCCCAGTGGTGTCGGGCATCAACGTAGAGCCCTCGACTACAACAAGACGACCAAATTTCTTTTTTCCTAGGTTTGGGGGTCTCCCGCCCCTAAGCCCTAGACCATCACCTAATCACCCTTACCCGTCTTGTTGCTTAACAACCACAACAACAACAATAGCAGCAACAGTAGTAGTGGTAGTAGTAGCAGCAGCAGCAGTAGTAGCAGCAGCAGTAGTAGTAGTAGTAGTAGTAGTAGTAACGATGATAATAATATGCTTTCTAAAAATCTTACAGCTGCGTTTCCTGCTGTTGTAGATAATGTTATTCTCATAATTATTACAGGTATGTCATATGAGTTTCTTATAAGTGTTGCACTAATCAGCAGCCTTTATTCACTGACCGTTTTATGGGGATGTTTGAAATTAGCAATGAAATGGAATTCGACAAATCGATAGCTACATAATTCTGTAGATCTTTGTGTTGGAATCTGATTTGATTAAATTCATAATCCTTATAGGAATGAATATCAAAGATGGAGACCGATATATCGTGTATCGTATATAGTCGTGTAATGTTCTGCAAGCTGGAAACTAGAAATGACCTGCTTATGATGATTCCATTATCGAAATACTGTTCAATTTAAAAGGAAGAAACTTAATAAGCAATATGAACGCTTTTACGCACTAAACAGCTACAGGTAAATTGATGTTCGAATTCGACGGGATTGCATTATTTTTTTTTCTTATACATTTCATGAAATCTAACTCTCCATAATAATGTGAGATGAAGGTAATCGCTGTGTTGATCGAGAATCCAATAAGATGAATTGTAATTGTTTGATTCAGTCAGAACTTTGACTAATATATAAAAGCTGCATGAAATTGAGTTGTAGGTCTATACATCTAGCAGTAAATACAATTTGGTTATGATACAACATCTCTCCTATGAATGCTGTCGGAAATTTAAAAGTTGAAACCTGCTGCATTAGTTTCCAGTACTGGTATCGACAATTGCATTGATCAACGTATCCTTCTCTCATTAAGAAGTTGGTAGCCCTGCTGTATTTAGCGATTCGGAGGATCACATAGAGGCTTCTCATTACCAAAAATTATTTTAGAGAAACTGATGTACCAAAACATCTTGGTTAGGAGATAATGTTTTAGAACATAATTGGGAAGTAGTACACACACATATAAATGTATATATATATATATATTGTTGTATTTCGGAATGGTCATATTGCCAGTTTAGCCAATTAAAACACACGCACTACATATGTGGTGTTACTTTGCTTCAGTGTTGTCTATTTTTTACATTAATCTTAATCTTATTTTATTGGCTAAACTGGCAATATGACCATTCCAAAATACAACAATGTCTTTTTCAACACACGACTTCACATAAAAAAAATCTTGCACAACAAATATATAAACGTAATATATATATATATATAATTTAAAACATTTTCATTCGGGTCCATACAAATTAAATTTTCACGGGCCTCTAAAAGAAGCCCGTACCTCTCTCAGGTGTACATTTCTGCAATAGTGTGTGTGTATAAGAAGCCTTCTCTTAAGTAGTGGCGACACTGAATCTATCGTCCAGTGTAATATTTCCATGTTGCACTCAACATGCCTTTCATAGATTTATTCTGATGCATTCATTCTGCACCGTTTCCTGCATGAGAATAGATTCTTACGTTACTGGTATGCTGCAAAATGATAAAGGTCTCCTGTTTGTTTTCGAGTATAAGAAAAGAAAATATCCAAATTTTGGGTTTGTTAACTAAACAAATTTGCAAAATATGGACGCTGCTTAAAAATAGCAAACAATTGTCATAAAAGACGGAGGTCTGCCCTTCAAGGAGTAAAGATAGCCTAAATATGTTGGCACAAGGCCAGCAATTTAGGGGGATGAGGTGAATCGATAACATCGATCTAAGTGCTTAACGTGTACTAAGTTTATCGATTCCGAAAGGATGAAAGACAGAGTGAAACCCACGGGAATTTTAATGCAGAACGAAAACACGGACGAAATGCTGTTTAGTATTTTATCCGGCGTTTTAGCGACTCTGCCAAAACTTTTTTCAAGGAGTGATAATGTGTGTGTGTTTGTGTATGTGAGTGTGTATGTGTGAGTGTGTGTATGTGCGTGTGCGTGTGTGTGTGCGTGCGTATGTGGTCTGTATGTGTGTGTATGTGTATGTTACTTCGTCAAAATTCAGATTACGGTCAAGGAGAACAGTGATCGAAGACCATTCCTACCGTAACTATTCGTTGTTAGTGATTTAAAAAAAAAAAAACTAAATGCATATAATATCATATTAATTAATGTCTGGTCCGTTCCGGTTTTCTACTCTCCAACTTCAAATGCCACCAGAGTCGATAAAATAAGTACCAGTCGAGCACTGGCATCTATATAATCAACTTGCTCTCTCCTCAACATTGTTGGCCCTGTGCCGAACCGAGTACGAATTATTGTTTGTTAAAAAGACACGCTGGAATATAATTAGTGTATGATTTCTACTAGATTCAACGCTATGAAAAACGTCACTCCTACACGAAGGAAAATTCAAAAGAGCGAAAACAACGAATCACTGCATTATTGTATCTGAAAACTTTTAGTGTTACCTCGTATACGTATGATTCGGTAGAGTTAAGTAACTTAATCCAGAATATTGTTACACCCATAAGGGAAATAGGATAACTAACGATTTGTTCTATGCTTAAACAATGTTTAAATAATGTGCAAAAAAATACAAAGAAGTATTTGAATATTATACTATACAAAATATAAGACACGTGGAAGAAAAAAATCAAGATTATTGAGTACCTACACTAATGAATAAAAGCTTTCCAGCAACGATAAGAATTTATTTATTGATATGTTTTGGGGTAGAATTAACTGCAGTAGAAATTTAACATCCCGGTGGTAACGAAAGTAAAAATATTCAAATGACAATCATTGAAATTAGCAACGCTTTTTCTTTAATCTGCAGTTGTTGTTGTTGTAGTTGTGATTATCGTTGTTGTTGTAGTTGTAGAATAGAGAAGAAAAAATAAAAAGGAAAGAAAATGTATTTTATTCTTTTGCATTTTGAAATCGGAGAAATATTTATATTACGTATTGTTTAGGCAAACGCATTTGAATTTTCCTTCGATTCGTGGAGGAAAGTGAAAATCCTTGATTAGATTACCCGTGAGCGCAATAATAAAAATTATAATAATAATAATAATAATAATAATAATAATAATAATAATGGTGATGGTGATGTTATTCTAAAAAAAAGCTGCTATTAATATTACTTGCGTTATCAACATCATAATTGTTCTTCTTTTCCTTCTTCTTTTCCTCCTCCTCCTTTTTCTTCTTCTTCTTCTTCTTCTTCTTCTTCTTCTTCTTCTTCTTCTTCTTCTTATTATTATTATTATTATTATTATTATTATTAATATTATTGTTGTTGTTGTTGTTGTTATTATTATTATTGTTATTATTATTATTGTTGTTATTATTATTATTATTATTATTATTATTATTATTATTATTATTATTTTTAATCATCATCACCATCATCATCGTCATCGTCATCATCATCATCATCATCATCATTATCATCATTGTTATTATTATAATTATTATTATCATCTGGTGTTGGCGATACTGTTGCTGTTATCAGCATTCTTCATTTTTCTACAAATGTAAACGTTTAGCAAGTAATTCACCACAATACACGCAATTAGGCCCGTATGGACAGTGCATTTGTTCCTATGCTTTATTAATTTCGGCGCACCCTCTCCCCTGCCCCTGCACAGATATATCGAATGAAAATGTATGGTTGCATGGCGACGATGTTTCATATACAGCCTCATGTAATTGGACGTAGGTTCACTGCGTGGCACATTTAACATATGACTTCTACCTCATCCAATGCCTCGTGACTAACAACACCAGTGCAAAATATATGTTCGAATGCATATGCCTATGCATATACTTATAGATATACATACATACTTACATATATACATACATGCATACACACACATATGTATATATACATCTAGCTTTCTCTTAATAAATGTCCTAGAAATTTTACACTGCTGCCGCCCGCGTGTTAGTTGTAAGTAACAATATATATATATATATTATATATATATATATATATATATATATATATATATATAATATATATATATATATATATATATATATATATATATATATATATATATATATGTATATATATATATATATATATATATATATTATATATATATATATATATATATATATATATATATATAGAGAGAGAGAGAGAGAGAGAGATGTTGATATATAATAAAAGTGTAATCATATGGCTTAGAATCTGTTATTTATTTGTAGTTTGTGAACACAAAATCATAGATCAAAATAGAAGCCCAATATTTCTGTTTCTTTGATTCAATGATATTAAATAAATCTAAAAATCTCCCCAAAGAAAAGACTCTAAATGTGTCTATGGATACAGTTGCTTGTTGATTACGCGCAGATGCACAGAAATTTGCACGTAGTAATTCCACCGCCATTGCTGAAGGGCTTTCATGTGTCACTGATATATCTCTGTGCTTTTTAGTATTGTAGGTCCATACGAGGTGCTTTCTCGAGACGAGTCCCACAACTATGGCGCTTTCTTCCATATAGCGTTAAGTAAGGTATACAGAATGGCATAAAAGGAAACAAATGGCTGTCCATAGTTTGATTGTATATCAAACGCCTTATGCGTGAATCATTATATTAATATATTATGGAAAATAGGTGGTGGGCTTAGCAAATGTCACCGAGGTCGACTTTCCCTTTCGGGGTCAATAAATTAAGTACCAGCTGAGTACTGAGATCGATGTAATCGATAAGCCCCACTCCCCGAATTTTCTGGTCTTGCACCAAAATTTGAAACCAATATAATATGTAAGGACGAGACATCTTTCAACCTATATTATTATGAAGTGACTTTTAGACATAATAAAAACTGAAGTTATTTTTTAAAGTTAGCGTATTTGTATTTCCTTATTTCGTTGTTATGCTGCCGTCATTGTGGTTCTTGTCTGTGGCTAAGAAGACTTTTCTTTCTTTTAAAGTAAAATTTGAATTGAAGACCATGATTAAAAGAAGAGTAGCATCCACTCTGAGTAGCACTGTATTATTTTAATAAATATCTGATTGTAGAACTGAAACAATAAAGAATTCCAAAGACAAATATTCATGATACAAACAACCACATTCAGTAACTAGAACTAGACAGCCGACATCAAAATAGTTCAAATAAAGAATTTGTTCATGACCTGGACGTAACAACATCTGCAGGTGCAGTTTTCTAGTTTTCTCCAAATACATTAACAAGCTGTCAATTATCTGTGGCTGAGTAATTAGAAATATCCTTAGCAGACACGCAGCAGTGACTTTGGTGCGTTGGAAATCAATTATCAATTAGATTAGTCAAATGCTCGTGGAAATTGTGTTACGCAGGTCATACCTACCACACGGGAAGGTGAAATCACAAAAAGATCTTTCACAAAATAAATAAACACATGTAAAAGACATGGATTTCTGGGAATGCCATCACACGTTGCTTCTTTGGTCTTAAACTTTAATGGATGCTGAGATATTACTTGCATGCTTAGCTCCCCTGTATGACTTCTACAAATAAAGCAAATAACAATATCGGGAAATGTAATCAAATTACTGGTAATCCTTCCCTACGATTCCTACCAGAGAATCCTGTTCGGGAACAGTCACGAATTCAAAGAGCAATAACAATGTAAATAACGTGTGAGGATGCTAATATAGTTAACACCTATTTCTGGTGAAGATATTAAAAGAATGACAAACACTGATGGTTTCCAGTATCCCAGTAAGTGTTGCCATGTAAGTGGGCTCTACTAACATTCACGGACCGATGCTGAATAGAAAGAGAAGCGGATCGCACACGTTTTATGACAGAGATTTACAAGTAATTTCATGTCATGTTATTAGATTACTAGAAGTAACTAAATATGGATATAAACAAATCAGGTATATCAAATAACATAGAACATAAATTCTTGGTTTATTAGAATTATCTCTGCCTCCTTAGGATGCATCATATACAGTAATCCCTTGCCATATCGTTGTTCACCTACCGCGGTGTATTATTTAAGATTACGTCGATTCCTCCGTTGTGTTGTTTTGCATATATAATAATATAAATATATACAAATTATAAAAATAATTTTAAAGATATACAGTACAGTAATGTCTCTACTTCGCAGATTTTCACCTATCACGGGGTGTTTTGGAACGTAACATCCGCGATAGTCGAGGTATAATTGTATACCAGCTGATAATTATAATACATTTGTGAAGAGGAGATAATCTCAAGATTCAAGAATTCCTAGAAAGTTGACGAGACAATAAGGACAAGCTCACTGTCTGAAGATAAGAGGAGCATTTTGTAGAAGCGTGTTTCTGCCTCAATAGCCGTTATCAGCGTGACAATTGCCTATCCTTATCTCCAGTAACCAAGAGACTTAGACTAATTCAAAAACGAGTAGTACATGTATATGGCGCATTCTGATATCTATCTAGCGCTAATACTTCAGTATTAGAGAAGATCAACTTATTTACTATCCACACCTCTAAGTCCAGCTAAACGTTTTCTTTCATCAAACCGCAAAGATTATATAAATTTGGTAAATGTGAATATGATACATTATTTACATTTGACGGATATTTGTCCTCATCTTGTTAGTTGTTAACCCAACATTTCTGCTGATATACCCTCCAGCCTTCATCAGGTGTCTTGAGGAAATTTGGAATCTTGGTTCTCATTCCTAAAGTATTTTTCGATGTTCTTGTTGTTGTTGTTATTATTATTATTATTATTACTATTATTATTATTATTATTATTATTATTATTATTATTATTATTGAGTGAGAGAGCAGTTCATGCCATCAAAGTGACACTGGGGTAAAATATACGAAGCCCAATATACCTATCTTGACTACCCCTTCTGATAAGGGTACATCAGGCACATGCATCACAACCATATGTGCGCGACATGGTGATCTCATATCAAGATAAACAGCACATGACCTTGCAGGTGAGGCCCAGTTAGAATTTTCTTCAGGTTGAGTATCCCATCCCGCTCAAAATGTCCTTGAATAAGGGTTGTTTAAGGATGTTGAAAGAACCACCCATGTTTCCAGAGGTGAATTATTCAAACCCCAAAGAATCCCTCTCAACACATGGCTATGATGCACCCCCACTACTTCTGCTCGTGATCAGAGATGCACATATCGTCAGCCACTAAGGGACATGCTCAACAGGTTAAAGTCAAACAACTGACAAGCAAATCTGTGGTATTGAGCAGAATATTTGCTGTAGCCCATCTTTTATTCCAAGACAAAACAATGTACATGATAACACTTCCAATCAGTTAAGATCAGAAGCCTTGAGTGCCACTGCCTGGTACTGCATCAGGGCATTTATTATTATTATTATTATTATTATTATTATTATTATTATTATTATTACCATTATTATTATTATTATTGGTATTATTATTATTGGTATTATTATTATTATTATTATTATTATTATTATTATTATTATTATTATTATTATTATTAGGACAAATGTAAATAATGTAAATAATGTAAATAATGTACAGAATTCCTCATCTCTTAAATATAGAACTGTGTGAATATGATTTTGAGACGTCCATGCTTTTGTACAGATGAAATGTAATGGCTCCAAAAGATAGTTCGAAACCGTCAGCTTCGCCCTGGATTCCTGGATTTTCTTTACCCATTTCTCCATGAAGCTATATTTA
>NC_043008.1:17128293-17138293 GCF_006345805.1 Octopus sinensis
GTGTATGTATGGGTGGATGTGTACGTGGTTGTAAAAAATCAAAATGGAAGGAAAGTTTATGATACTTTTGGGATATCTTCCATCATGATTATTCTGTTGATTCAAGGAGCTGGAACTACGAAGAATGAAGTTCTCATGCGGAGTAAATTCAATAACTGTTCATTCAAAGGTGCTTCGTACAAAGGGTTTGCTTTCAGTAACCATCTTCACAGTAGTGCGTAGTTAGCCTTCTCTCCCATACATGTGAGGTTCAATATCCACTAGAGACAATGATTGTTGTATCACAGCGGGACAATAATAGAGTTTCAAACTGTCAGAGAGCACATTAAGCACTGGACTAATGTTGATGTAATAAATAACCTAGCAAGACTATGAAACAACTGTAAACGAATGGAATAAACGTCTATTCTTTCACCTAATAGCTGCCGGGGTGGCGACATTTCAAGGCTAACACAATTCAAAAGAACATTGTGACAATCAATTTGTAACAACGTATGATAGTCTGGTTGACCTACCTCGTGATATATATATATATATATATATATATATGTGTGTGTGTGTGTGTGTGTGTGTGTGTGTGTGTGTGTGTGTGTGTGTATGTGCGCGCGTGTGTGTGTGTGTGTGTGTGTGTGTGTGTATTATAGGAAATGGTCAATATTTAGAATAACGATCACATCAATTGGCCTGCTTGGAAAATTCGGTACAGGTATATAATAATATAAATATAATTATAATTAAGGGTTCCAAAATAGCATCACCATGCCAGAAATAGAAGTCAAAACTGACTATAGAACCACATCATGTATTCATATAGCATTCGTGCTATAATATATATATATATATATATATATATATATATATATAATATATGTTTATACGTATGTGTGTGTATGTTTATGCTTGCCCTACACAATCGCTCCAAAACTACTGTTATTTTGTAGCGGTTCGGCAAGAGAAACGATAGAATAAAGGTAGATCTTATAAAGAAATATTACTGGGAGTGTTTTGTTCAAGTAAGTCTTTCTAGGCGGTGCTCCTGCATGGCCTCACTTCACTGACTGAAAGAAGAGAATGATGACATATGAAGTATGGGAGTGTTTTGAAGACATATCGTTAAAATAAGGCAATGGATTGTAAACGAATGACTGAAGACGATGAAGCGAAGGAAAAGCCAAAAAGAATCACTATGAAATAAGAAAGAAGCAGAAAGCTGGAAAGACCGGTCAAGTTGATTGGCATTAAAGGAAAAAATAATTGAGAGTGAGAGATAGAGACAGAGAGAGGGAGAATCAGAGAGAGAGAGAGAGAGAGAGAGAGAGAGAGAGAGAAGATAGGAGAGAGAGGCAGCCAGACAGAGAGGAAGAGAGAAAGAGACAGACAGAGAAGCAGATGAAGATAAAAACAAAATGAGGTATTGTAAGAAAATAAAAAAAACATTGGCCAAATACGATAAAACGTTGGGACATCAAAAATAGTTGAATACATTTCTTTCTAAATAATTTCGACTTGAATACGGGGCGAAGATATTAATTTCAAAAGGGGTAATATTAATTGGAAGAATTATAGCCATATAAGGAAATATTTGGAAGAAAGAACTAATGAATTTCGATCGATATATTGACTTGGAGAAATTGGAAAAATACCTCCAAGTCATAAATTCTTTTTTTTTTTTCTTTATTTTTAAAAATTACTTTCCAGAACAGTTTAGACATTTTCGTATTTAGAAATTAAAGTGAGAGAAAGTAATAAATACAAACACACATACACACACATACACACACACACGCGCGCGCACACACACACACACACACGCACACACACAGACATGCTCACACATATACGTGCATATACACATACATATCTATATCTATCTACCATCCTATCTCACTCTTTCTCTCTCTATCTCTAGCTATCGATCAAACTCTCCCTCTCTCTCTTTCTATACATACATACATAAATACATTTATGCATATATATATATATATATATATATATATATATATATTACTCTCTTTCTCTATGTATTTGTCTGTCTCTATCCCTGTCTGAACGTACATATATATATATATATATATATATATATATATATATATATATACATATGTATCTGCGTTTGAAATTTTATACATGAATGTATATGTGCATGCATAAATGAGCAAAAGTAGAGGTACCTGTACCTCTACCGTTACTTACTCATTTACGTTTAATTCACCTGTCTCGGAATATGCCCTTTGTAAATATTATGGACCGTATATGCATTATATTAAATAATCGTTCGATCCCCCACAGCTTTTTAAATCCAGGCGAAACCATTATGGCAGAGAAATACTCTCAGCAAATGAATGAAATGCCTAAGAAACTGCGACAAAAGCCAGCATTGGTCAATAGAAAAAAACAATTCTTCTCCACCACAACACTCGGGCGCATGTCATGCAAATGACCCTGCAGAAGTTGAACGATTTGGGCTACGAAATTCTGCCTCATTCGCCATACTCACTAGACATCTCGCCTACCGACTACCACATTTTCAAGCATCTCGACAACTTCCTGCGGGAGAAATGCTTCAAAGACCTTGGCAATGCGAAACACGCCTTTCAACGACTTCATCGCCACCAGAACGCAGGATTTTAACGCTACTGGCATAAATATACTTGTTTCGCGTTGGTAAAAGTTTGTGAATTCTGATGGTGCTTATTTCGATTAATAAAGTTTTGTTTGGCCGAAATATGTGCATCTGAATTTAAAGGTTAAAAAGCGCAAGAAATTTCTTGAAAACCTAATAGTTTAGTCTTCCTAATATTGGCTAAGACTGCCAAAAACTGAATTAACCTGATATAATCATTAAATTAAATGTGCCACACAGAAAATGAAAAGGGCTGCACGTAAACCGAAGCCATAGTTTGTTTCGCAACTGCTAAAAACTTACCGTACTTGTTTTGGAAATGAGTCACAATTATCACAAGTGCTTAATTTCGTATTCGTCCAAATGCAGGAGGAAAGGTCACTTGGAAAATAAAATCGCGTACAACGTTTTGTTCATGAATACCATTACGTATTGATCAAAATCCATTTCATTGCACCGCACGATTGGTTTTCCTCTGCTCGTTATAAATTTATATGGTACTTTTACCTTTTTCATGTTTCAGTCATTTAACGGTGGCCATGGTGAGGTGCCTCCTTCAAATAGTTTTCTATTCGAATGAATGAATCCTAGTAGTTATTTTACCTTTTAATACTGGTACTCGTTCTGTCGGCCTGTTGGTAAACTGTTCAGTTATGGGAACGTAAACACACAGACACCGGTTTTCAAGCACTGATAGAGGAGAAACACAGAGAAACACGCAGGTACACACACAAACGCAAACCACGCAGGCGCACATACATAAACTCACACACACACAACTATACATATATATATATATATATATAAGATGATTTTTCTCTCTGAGGTTTTGTGTTCCAAAGCACCTCACAAGGGTTATAGTTGAAGATGCTAGCCCAAAGTGCAACGCAGTGGAATTGAACTCGGGATCTTGTGTTTGGAAAGTATGCCTCTTAACACGCAGCCACGCGTACGCCTGTAAGTTATAAGTTATCACGTGTAAAATCTTTAAACAAATTTCGGAATGTCCATTGTTGGCAGAGTTTCGATATTATCAAAATTATGAGTTTATAAATTATGTATGCTTAATCTATAATCGATATTCATTCAAACACAAGCAACGAAATAAGTTATGTTGCCTACTGTGATACTGTTTTGAGATAATGGTGTTTACCAGCTTAGAATCCCTAAAGGGTTGAAGCAACCTTAGTGCGATTCTTATGCACATCGGCTTACAATATCTCATTAGGCAAAATATGATATATTGGTGAAGTGGTTCGATCGGTGTAGCAGAATTATGATGGGAATCAGACATTGTAAACTTGCTGCCGTTCGGTCGTATACTTCGAATGAATTCGTTATGGTTGCCATTCTGGAGGAAGTTTGAATTTAACGCCAAGTAGTGCCTGACTCTCCTCCGCCAAATCCGCCAGCCAACGACAATGGAAGTTAATAATATATTAACATATATATACTCCAACGCCTTCTTTCAGTTTCCGTCTTTCAAATTCACTCACAAAGCTTTGGTATGCTTAATCTATAATTAAGTTTGCCATTCTGGAGGAAGTTTGAATTTAACGCCAAGTAGTACCTGGTTCTCCTCAGTCAAATCCGCCAGCCAACGACAACGGAAATTAATAATATATTAACTCATATATACTCGAAAGCCTTCTTTCAGTTTCCATCTTTCAAATTCACTCACAAAGCTTTGGTATGCTTAATCTATAATTAAGGTTACCATTCTGGAGGAAGTTTGGATTTTGCATTTAAAAAAAACATATATATTTGATGCTTACATGTAGTTCCTGTAGTTATCTAAAATTCTTGCAAGTTATATCCATACAAGCAAAACTCTAGCTGAGATCTTTTCGCATTTGTAATAGATTCAAGTGCAGTATAAATCGTACGCAACTCCTTTGAATATATTGTTGAAGTATTACGTGGCACATGTATCATCTTCTTGTATGGTGTTTTCCTTATCTTGTCGGAAATTTATTGTAATATCTTTAATTGGCAGCTCCGTTGCTGTTTCCTGCCAAATATTTTACATTATCATTCCCCCAAACTATTCTAAACGAACAACATTTTCAACTATGACAGAGAATTATACTTTTCATCGTTTCTGTTAAACATACAGGAATTTACTTTACCCTGTGATACTCCTGTCACAAATCAAATTAACTTGTATCAGTATCATGCTCTCTATTGAACTAGAAATATGTCCAGCTCAGAAAAGAATTTTAG
The DNA here is from genome assembly GCF_006345805.1 of Octopus sinensis. NCBI lineage: Eukaryota > Metazoa > Mollusca > Cephalopoda > Octopoda > Octopodidae > Octopus > Octopus sinensis. The sequence goes on from NC_043008.1 coordinate 17,133,140, forward strand.
GAAAATAATAGCGCAGGCATGAATGTATCGGTAAAAGAATGCTTTGTGAAGTAAACCATGACTGTGCGTTTAAAGAGATGGGAATATATCAGAAGTAACATGTAAATGAGCCAGTGGGAGTCATGGCTAACAATAAATACAAAATTTCATTCATTTCCTCCATCGGGAATGTGGATGTATATTTCTTTAATCCCCTACAAGGGGCTAAACATAGAAGGGACAAACAAGGACAAACAAAGGGATTAAGTAGATTACATCGACCCCAGTGCGTAACTGGTACATAATTTATCGACCCCGAAAAAATGAAAGGCAAAGTCGACCTCGGCGGAAATAGAACTCAGAACGTAACTCCAGACGAAATACCTATTTCTTTATTACCCACAAGGGGCTAAACATAGAGGGGACAAACAAGGACAGACATAGGTATTAAGTGGATTACATCGACTCCAGTGCGTAACTGGTACTTAATTTATAGACCCCGAAAGGATGAAAGGCAAAGTCGACCACGGCGGAACTTGAACTTAGAACGTAGCGGCAGGCGAAATACCGCTGCGCATTTTGCCCGTCGTGCTAACGATTCTGCCAGCTCGCCGCCTTGCCATGGGGAATATGGATATAATTTAGACACGGTGACCGGATATGGGACAAGCTGATCATATCCGCTGTCGTTTTTTTAAACATTTATTATCTTTGCTTCTCTTTTCTAAATGTTTTTTATACGTGCAATACTTCACCAGTTAGAGTGAGTATAAAAGTGACCGAAAGACTAAAGAACCATCAAGACCAAGCCAGAAATATGAAGAAATTGTGGAATACTAAGGTACCTACTGTTGCTGTGGAAACTGATTTACGTGTCAAGACACACAAACCAATCTAATCAGTTAAAGAATAATGAAATTGGTAGAGGTATAATCACAATTTATTAAAGAGTTCTCCTGTATTGTAAAAGATTGTTTAAAAATAAAAAAGGCGTGGCTGTGTGGCAAGAATTTTACATCCAAACCACATGGTTTCGGATTCAGTTTCACTGCGTGGCACAATTAATGAGTGTCTTCTACTATAACCTTAGGATGACCAAAGATTTGTGAGTGAATATGAAAGACGGAAACTGAAAGAAAGATGTCGAGTATATGATTTTGATTTGATTTTGATTTTTCCAGTTTCAGCTAATGAGCTGTGGCCATGCTGGGGCACCGCCATTTGGTTTGCTACACGATTTTACCTCACGGATGCTTTTTAGCAAACGCCATCTGATGCATGAGAGAGTTCGATGCAGCTGCCCTCATCTGCACCTCCTGCCGTGAAGTTGGTTCATCCGGGACACCTGACAGGAAGAGATCCAGTCCTACTTTAAAGACATCCGCATCTACACCATGCAGGTCCCTATGTATGTTAATATATTTATTAATTTTAGTAGTCGTTGGCTTGCGGATTTGGCTGAGGAGAATCAGGAACTGCTTGGCACTAAATTCAAAATCATGATATCAAATTAACCTAGCAATGGTATTTTTAATAGTACCATCGCTCTCATATATATATATATATATATATATATATTTGAGACTAAATGTGTATGTATGTCTTTGCGTTTGTTCCCCTACCACCGCATGATAAATGGTTTTTGCGTGTTTACGTCACTATAAATTAGCAGTGTGACAAGAAAAACCAATGAATTAAGTACGACCAGGCTTCAAAAAGCTAAGTACAGCGGGTGATTAGTTTGACTAAAATTCTCCAAAGCTCTGCCCCAGCATGAGCGCTGTTTAATGACTGAAACACTAGACTATTTGCCAACTTCCCATCTTAGCAAATGAGTATAGTTATACAGTGATGCTTATATGCTTCCTCTACTGGTGGCATGTCTTTTAATTTTGCACATGACATCTGCCAGTTATGCACGATATGACAATTACGTAATTCTGAACTCTCAGATACAGCTGTCGGATTTGAGTAACATACCCTCTTCCATTAGTTATCTGTATTTTTGTGCTCCGGGTATATTTATTTATTTTATAAATAAATGAATATCTATAAGCTTATACACGAGTGCTCATCTGAAAGTTTTCAGTTCTTGTTTCTCTCTCTCTATATATGTTTATCTCTATATAGCTACCTATATTTATTTACATATCTATGTATATCTATCTATCTATCTATCTATCTATCTATCTATCTATCTATCTATCTATCTATCTATCTATCTATTTATCTGTCTGTCTGTCTATCTATCTATCTATCTATCTATCTATCTATCTATCTATCTATCTATCTATCTATATATATATATATATATATATATATATATATATATATTATATATATTTATATACATATACATATATATGTATTTTATATGTGAATCCCCTCCATCACTGTCACTCTCTCCCTCCTCTCTCTCTCTCTCTTCTCTTCTTCTCTATGTACATACATACATTCACATATACACACATGCACAAACACAGCAATACACACACATACATACACTTATATTGAAAAACACTATATTCCTGAGTGTTTGTCTTGTGAGCGAATACGACCTCTTATTCTCTTTTTTTAGTCTCTTTCTCTCGCACAGACATACGCACACACATATGCCCACAAACATGCATGTGTGCATCTGTAAATCAGTATGTGTACGAGCGTTTCCTCGAAATTCTTTCCTCTATAACGATTTCTAAGTCCGTCTAACGATGAAACCATAAGAACACTTTATATGCCAATTATATAAGGGTTTTGAATCCCCAGTGGAACTCATACGAATCACATCATTAAAAGTTAGAGAAAGATTAGATGCATTATGTGTGTGTGTATATATATGTGCGTGCGTGTGTGTGTGTGTGTGTGTTGTCAACACTATCCTCTATATACGCATACATACTTGTATTCATTCACACAGACACACACACAGATATACATGTATATGCACATGCAATCAGGTACATCGTATATATATAAATGATTTCACGCACAAACATATACACACGCACTCACACACGGAGATATATATATTATATATATATATATATATAATATATATATATATATATATTATATTATATATATATATATATGTATATATATGTATATATATATATGCATGTATGTATGTGTACGTAGATACTTAGATAAGTTTCAGTCAGTACTGGTCCGCACACACACAAATATATACATATATACATGCATACATTCATACATGTGTATGTTCATGCGTATGTATGCACACACACACACATATTGCTTTAATATGAAGAGTATCATCACAGGTGATCAATACCGAGTGTCTAAATCCAGTTGCATCTGTCGCGACCCAGGATCCTGTTCACTTGACCAACGATGTACGACTAAATCTATCATATACGATGCTGAAGTTACTGCAACCCTAAATAATAATAGAACTGAAAAGAAGACTCCTATTGGATAATGTGAAGGTTAATTTAAAAATCGCTATGCCAATCACGCAGCTTTCTTCCGACATAGTAAAGCTACGAAGTTGGCTGTTACCTATGGAATTTGAGAGATAACGAAACACTACATAAGGTTAAATCTTTATATATAAAAGAGAGGTTGTGTGCTGTCTGTCTCCTACGATTTAGATTCCTAACTACTCCCACATTTCGCGGTGCAGTTTAACCAAAACCGGGTATCTTATAGTCGTGATTCATATCGAGTCCTTCTGGGTATTAGCGCGCGTCTACGATGAGTCTACGATTAAAAAAAAAATTACCATAAATTTTTCCCAATTTTTAATGCATTTTTGGCATATATAAGGGAAGTAACTCTCTAAAATTTATTATTAAATCTCAGAACGTAAAAGGCTACAGTAACCCCCCCCCCTTTGTGGTTAGCCATATTGATATGGCTATTATACTTTACATCTCTAAAAATGCTTGTATAGTTATTTCCCTTACAAACCCGAGCAACGCCGGGCGATATTGCTAGTTGAAAATAATTGAGAAATCCATACCTGATGTGAATGGGTAGAATAAATATAGGCTTTATTTAGCTGAAAGAGCGCAGATCCAGTTCAGATCTTAGATCCTTAATTCTCTATTAAACTCTAGATATATATGTATATATCAGTGTAAATAACATAAGCGCAATTAGTCTAGTCCGGTGATATCTCTCTCTCACTCTTTCTCTCTCTCACATTTTCTCTCTTTCTTACTTCTCTCTCTCACTCTTTCTCTTTCTCTCTCTCTATATATATGTTTTTATTTGTGTGTATGTGTCTCTCAGTGTGTGTGTGTGTGTAAGTATGTGTGGATGTGTATGTATGCAGATTAAGCATATATACATACAGGTATTGAGGTGTGTGTACTTCATAAGAGATAACTAGTGTTCGTATTCGTGTAAGAGCAAGACGGAGATAGGGAATAACTGAAAGTGATGGGGCTCGGAGATGTGATTGTTGTATGAGGTTGGTTGGAATCCAAAACTTTATTTTTACCTTCGATTATTACTGAAGTAACTGTTAACCAGAATGAAAAAAATTATTCAAAAAGAGATAAAAATATACATCTCTAGGTATAGCTATGTTCGTATATATAATATATATATATATATATATATATATATATATATATATATATATATATATATATATATTATATATACGACAGGCTTCTTTCAATTTCCGTGTATCAAATCCACTCACGTTGCTTTTGTCGGCCTCAGACTATAGTAGAATACGCTTTCCCAAGATGCCATGCAGTAGGACTGAACCCCTGAATCATGCGGTTACACACAGCCTATATATATGTATATATATATATATAATATAATATATATACTATCTATATATATATAGATATATAAAGGGGAAGTTTACGAAAATAAACAAACGACGAAGGCAGGTGGTGTACAAACAAACAAATATATTAGTATAGCGCTCAGGAATAGAAAAAGTCTTTTACGTTTCGAGCCAACGCTCTTCTACAGAAAGATACACAGAAACATACAAGGAGAGAAACAAGGAGAGGAAGAAATTGTGTGTAGTAGCTAACGATTTATCATGGCGTCTGATATGTATATATGTATATATCATGACCAATAAAACAATAATTATAATAATTTTCATTCTTCTGTCACACTTTTACTCCTTGTTTCTTTTGCACTACGGAGCACCACTCGTCGTGCTATGGGTATGACTAGCGC
>NC_043008.1:17145793-17148293 GCF_006345805.1 Octopus sinensis
TGCCTTTCATCATTTCGGAGTCGATAAAATAAGTACTTGCTGAACACTGGGGTCGTTATAATCGAATAGCCCCTTCCCCGTAATGTCTGCCCTTGTGCCATGATTTAAAATCACTGTCACTAAGAATATTAATAGGCGTAGGAGTGGCTGTGTTGTAAGTAGGTTACTTACCAACTACATGGTTCCGGGTTCAGTCCCACTGCGTTGCACCTTGGGCAAGTGTCTTCTACTATAGCCTCGAGCCGACTAAAGCCCTGTGAGTGGATTTGGTAGACGGAAACTGAAAGAAGCCCGTCATATATATGTATATATATTGTACGCGTGTGTGTGTGTGCGTGTGTGTGTGCGTGTTTGTGTGTGTGTTTGTCCCCCCAACATCGCTTGACAACCGATGCTGGTGTGTTTACGGCCCCGTATCTTTGCGGTTGGCAAAAAGAGACCGATAGAATAAGTACTAGGTTTCCAAAGAATAAGTCCTGGGGTAGATTTGCTCGTCTAAAGGCGGTGCTCCAGCATGGCCACAGTCAAAGGACTGAAACAAGTAAAAGAGCAATCCTTTCTACAAAAAGCACAAGGCCCATAGTGGCGAAAGGAAAAGTTGACCTTGATTTGTACTTAATTTCAAAGACAAAGTTGACTTAGGTGGAATTTGAACTCAGAATGTAAAAACTGGTGAAATACCGCTAAGCAATTATTTCTGTCAGCTCGCCGCTTTGCCTAGAATATTAATGATGGTTTGTAATTAAGACATAAGATTAATATTTTTGATGGTTGGGGGTTAGTTAATATCTATGATCCTAATATCTGATTGGATGTTTGTTTCATTGGCTTCAGTGAGATGAAAACCAAAGTTGAACTTGGAAGGATTTGAACTCACAATGTAACGATTCGGAACAAAACAGTTTTTGCAATATACTAAAGTTTCTGCAAATTTGATGCCTAAGTCTAAAACGTTTGTTCTTTCAAATTTTGGTGAAAGACCAGCAAATTTTCAGGCTAGGAGATCAATCGATTATCTCGATGCAGTACTTAACTGTTAATTTATTTTATTGAGCCCGAACGTATGAAAGGTAAAGGTGACTCCGGCCAAGTTTGAACTCAGAATATAAAGAGTGGAGACACGTACAGCATTTTTCTAATCGCACTAAAATTTCCGCAAGTTGCCGCCTTACCCAACAAAATAGGGAATTACAAAACCTCAAAAATGATTCAGGAGGGAGCTTCTAGGTCGTCAATCAACCCTCTGAAAATCTCACCTTCCGCATGTGCAGTATGTTGGATAATGTATTTTCCTTGTATTCATAAAGAGAAAGGTTGATCAAACTTGGAATTCCTTTCAACTTATGTCTGCTTTGTTAAGGTTGACCTAGTGTTTATCTAGAAGTGTAATATCAATAGAATAATGCTTTCACAAAAATGTATGCTGGAATGGTTATACTTGGAATGCATTTGATCATAGGTGTTCTTGAATATCTCTGATCTCTGTGTTTCTTTATTCACGAATAACAATATTTTAATCATGTGCTTTGCATAGCCTTTCTGTATAGAGAATATAAACGATTAGATCGCCTATGGTATCTGATTGGTATTTCCTCCGAAAAAGCAGAAAGTTAAAATGTCAAATCAATGAAGTATTTATAACATAAAACTGTATCCTTAAATATTTAAGAAAAGAATTGTATTTAATTAAATAAAAGTTGTACCTACAATGATGTCGGTTGGAAAATGATACTGAAATACATCGAGTGAAAAAAGTAAGAGTACAACGTAATTAATTTTGAGCTTTACTAGAAAAATATCAAATGAGAACATTACAAAGGAAGGAAGGTTGTACAGAAAGAATAAATGAGTGTTATAGAGTAAAATACGTATCGGATATAGTCTATATCTGACACCCGCATATTCCGAATTGATATTATTTTTAGGAACATCACGCTTATACAGAATGTTGGTAATAGGAATAATATCTTACAAAAAGACCAACAATTTTGTGGGAGCCAAAATTAGGTACAAACTCTGCTAAGGAGGCCTTAAATTCTGAAGTGCAAATATGGACTTGAATAAATCGCGTTCAATGTGCTATGTTGTATCTAAACAATTTGTTAGGCTACAGACAGAGATAGCTTAAAACACCGTCATTTTATACTTTGAATCTGAATGATATGCGATACCACCTTTAATGTTAGATACGCACAAATCCATTCCTCTGAAGCTGAATGCATTGTTTTCGGAATAAGATGCTTTCAGAGACGTACATGATTACTGATTGGTGAAAAATTACAAAACTACAAACTGCAGATTGATGGCGATTGTCAGGAAGGCGTGCTATTGTTTAGATGTTTCTTTGCTGCAGAATGATGAAAGATGAGACGTACAAGGTGATCTGCGTACTCTTAAATATGAAGTATAAATGTTGGTCCGTAGGCGTGGATGTAAATTATCAACAAATATACGTTTACGCCTTTGGGCAAGTAGTAGCCGATTCCAGGCTGATGTCTGT
>NC_043008.1:17160793-17183293 GCF_006345805.1 Octopus sinensis
AGAAATAGGTATAAGTGAGACTCAATAATTAGAGAAGAGAATCTACGGGTTTCGTTAAAGTTATCCGTAGCTATTACATTTCTTTTAAATTTGCAAAAAACGCACATCTTTAAGGAAGCTGACCTCTTTGGATGTACATGGGTTTCTTTTCTATCATGAACAAACATATATTTCTTTACTGCCCACAAGGGGCTAAACATAGAGCGGATAAACAAGGACAGATGAAGGGATTGAGTCGATTATATCGCCCCCAGTGCGTAACTGGTACTTTATTTATCGACCCCGAAAGGATGAAAGGCAAAGTTGACCTCGGCGGAATTTGAACTCAGAACGTAACGATAGACGAAATACCACTAAGCATTTCGCCCGGCGCGCTAACGTGTCTGCCAGCTCGAGGGGTGTTTTGTCTGTACTTGACAGATATTTTGATGGAAATGTTTTACCATTACTATATGGGTTACTATATATATTTTCAAAAACAACAGCAGTTTTTTTTTTTATTTATTGTAAATCTCTTTTCCTGTCCCCAACAAATCCAAAATAATGTTGTGACAGGAAGTAACTATTTGAAAAGACATTTAGCTGCCGCTCCTTGCCTTTGTATGTGTATGTATGTGCGTGTACGGACAAGTGTGTATATATATATATATATCTTTACGCGTACACTAAGATACATGGATATATACATACACATAAACACACGCAAATATAATGTATGTATGTATATATGTGTATATATATGTATATATATATATATACATATATATATATATATATATTATATATATATATATATATATATATATATATAATATATATATATATATATATATATTATATATATAATATATATATATGTTTGTGTATATATATATATATATATATATATAATATATATATATATATATATATATATATATATATATATATATATATATATATATATATATATATACATATACATACGAGGAGAGTATGAAAAGTTTTCAGCCTAACCTAGAAACAGGGCTGCTAGTTAGCTCAAACAATTTCTTCTGGTAAGTACTTTCTTTTCGGAGTATTCTGATATTTTAGTTTTTTTTTTTTTTTGCTGTAGATTTTTGAATAAACAAGTGTCGAGGTTACAAGGAAAATGGAGAAAACTGTGTGTCATGCTGTCATAAAATACCTTCATTTGAAAGGCATGACTCAATCAGAAATCTATGAAGATATGGTGAGAACCTCAACAGACGATGTCCCTTCATATGCAACAGTCAAATGCTGAGTAAATGGATTCCAGCGTAGCAGGGAGTGTGTGGAATATGATCCCAGACCAGAGAGACCTTCAACTGCAACCACCGAGGACAACACTGACCTTGCTCTTGATATGATAATGGAAGATCGTTGAATATCATGTCGTCAAACAACCAAGAGACTGGGCATCTCAACTGAAAGAGCAAGCAAAAGAACTTGGTTTCTCAAAGATTTCCGCAAGGTGGGACCCTCGCCTTTTGGTCCCTGAACAGAAACGCACCAAGTGCACTTTGTCCACGATCAGTCTGGAACTGTTTGAAGCCGATGAAGAGACATTTCTTGCACGTTTCATTACAATGGACGAAAGTTGGGTTCATCACTACCAGCCTGAAACCAAATAACAATCAAAGCAGTGGAAGCACACATTTTCTCCTACCTCAAAGAATGCCAGGACCATTCCTTCAGCTGGCAAGGTCATGGCGTCAGTTTTTTGGGATTCTCAAGGTGTCTTGCTGATCGATAAACCTTGAAAAGGGTCATACCCTGACAGGGCTGTATTATTCTCAGCTACTGAAACGCCTCCGAGAAGCAATCAAAGAAAAAAGGTCGGCAATGCTCACCAGAGGAGTCCTTTTTTCATCAGGACGATGCTCCAGCCCATGCCCCAGTACTTGCCATGGCAACAATTCGTGATGGTGTATATGAACTTGTTACCCCAATTTAGTTATTTTCATGAGAAGGCAACGTAATGTATATGATTGTATTATATATGGATGGTCGGATGGATAGGTGGATGAGTACATGGTTGTGTGGTTGGCTGGAATGCTGCATACCTGATTGCGGAGGAATCATGGCCGAACTGTTAAGAAATTCGATTTGCATTCATAAAATTATGGATACACTCGTACTGCGTGGAATTTTGTGGAAGTATGTTTTTCTGGGCTTTTTTTCTCAACTATAACCATTTGTTCATTTAATACTTTTGATAGGAAAAGGCTAGAAAGAGAGAGAGAGAGAGAGGGAGATAGAAGATAGAGAGGGAGAGGGATAGAGAAAGAGAGAACGAGTGGGAGAAGGTAAGAGAGAAAGAGAGAGAGAGAGGGAGATAGAAGATAGAGAGGGAGAGGGATAGAGAAAGAGAGAACGAGTGGGAGAAGGTAAGAGAGAAAGAGAGAGAAGGAGATAGTGAGACAGGTGGACAGAGAGAATAATTTACAGGTATGTTTCTTACGAATCCCCGATAAGATGAATAACAAATTTGATATCAGTAGGATTGGAAACTAGAGTGAAGAACAAAATTAAAGAGGAAATTGTATCCAATGAACGGTCGACTGTACCAATTAGCTAATATTACGTAAGTTAGTTAAATTAATATAAGATAGTATAGAATCCTCTGATATGAATTTCGTCAAAGAGCCGAACACATAATTAAATACCTTATGATATTTATTTCCAACCAATAATCAATGGTATTCTTTGATATAACGTTTATTACATTTTCCAGGAAGAGTGATGGAATGAAATTTAGTGACTCAATATATAGGATACCATAGTATGATATGAAGGGGCCTGTCTATTGCGTGATCTAAATATTGTATATAATCTATAGATTAAATCGACTTGATCATTTGTAACTTTAAAAGGACTATAGCAGTTTGACGCAGAGAGAGAGATGATAGTCGAAGTATAACGCTAAGATTTGAAACTCAGCAGTGAAACCTGACAGTAACTTACAACATATAGTTATAGCTAGTCACAAATTTAAACTCGATAAATTCACAATTATAGATTACCATCAAAGGAACCAGTGTGGTAATCTAATTTACTAAGCAATAAATTTTTGAGATCCAAATCTATGGTTACTGGAATCAATTACCAAATTAATAATGGTTAAAGATCTGTAGGCTTAGCCATGTGGTTAAGGAATTCTCTTCGCAACTGTAAGGTGTTTGGGATTGATTTCATTATATGGTAAAGGAAGAAAGTGTCTTGTCCCCAAAATTACTCTCTCAGTTACCAGCATTTTAAAAGTAAAAATTTAGTATACAATAGAATAGTGTATGCATGTGTGCATGTATTAATGTATGTATGCATTTATATATGCATGAATGCATGTTTTATGTATGTAGGTTATGTGAATATATAAACATATATATTTATATGTATGTATGTATGTATGTCAGAGTAAGCATATAAATGCGAAACAAGGTGGAAAAAATAGTACTCGAATACCAGAGATAGAGTAATGTGCTTCATTAAAAAGCAGGAAAAATATCACAAAACTGATACTCAGAGTTTCATGTTCCCGTTCGTTTGACAGGTTTGTTTAGATTCTAAATAAAACTGTCCGACGAACGGGAAAGTGAAACTCTGAACAACAGTTTTTTGTGATGTTTTTGCGGCTTTTTAATAAAGTATATATACGTATATGTATATGTAAATGTATATAGATATTATATATACATACATATATATATATATATATATATATATATATATATATAATATATATATATATATATATATATATATATATACATATATATATATATATATATATATATTATATATATATATATATATATAGATGTATGTATATATATATATATATATATATATATATATATATATATATATATATACATATATATTTACTCTTTTACTTGTTTCAGTCATTTGAATGCGGCCATGCTGGAGCACCACCTTTAGTCGAGCAAATATTATCCAAAACTTATTCTTTGTAAGCCTAGTACTATCGGATCTCTTTTGCTGAACCGCTAAGTTGCAGGGACGGTAACCCACCATCATCGGTTGACAAGTGATGTTGTGGGGACAAACACAGACACTCAAACCTATACACATATATATATATATACGACTGGCTTCTTTCAGTTTCCGCCTACCAAATCCAGTAACAAAGCTTTGGTCGGCTGGTGGCTATAGTAGAAGACACTTGCCCAAGGTGTCACGTAGTGGGGATGAACCCGGAATCATGTGGCTGGTAAGCAATCTACTCACCACACAGTCACTATGTGTATATATGTATTTATATATTGCTTTCCTTACATAAATATATGTGTACGTGTGGGCGGGCGCTTCAGTACATGTATATTTATATGCGGTGTTTAGAATCTACTACCGGACAGAGAATTATGTTTTCCTGTCAACCTCTACATTAAAACATCTAGGAATCTGTTCTGCTTTATCCTCAGTCTGAAAATAAATGTTTTATTTACACGTCAGATCCTCTCTTTCTCTATCAATACACACGTACTTACATACATACATACATACATACATACATACATACATACATACATACATACATACATACATACATACATACATACATACATACATACATACGTATTTACACAAACATACAATCGCATGTATATATAAAGATATATTTTTCAACGCGTTGAAATCTGTCTTTCTACTTACACTACAATAAATTTCACCGCTTCAAAAACATATTTACGTTTGTTTACATATGACGTGATTATAATAATTTATTTTTGCATGTGTTGAAGCATATTTTATTGTGTCTGGGGAAAGGCATTCTCTTTTGGTGCCTTATGACTTAACACACTCACCGGTTCGATTTCCACTCTCTTTACTTATTTCTTTTTTCTAAAATTTTCATTGCGTCTTGCAGTCTCCTCAGTAGTCATTCTATTACAGAGGTTGCAAGACGCAACGAAAATTTTAGAAAAGGTAAATAAGTAAATGAGGGGGAAATCGAAACACCGGTAGTCTTAAGTAATAAGGTACTAAAATAGAATGACTTTCCCTAGACACAGTATAATAATATACAGGTGTATATATAAGTATATATGAATATATATCGTTTCTATTATGCAAAAGTGTTGTAAATCCAAAACGTTGCTTTGTCAGAAAACGATAAAACAGTTTCATCATTCCATAGCAAAACCCTTGAGCTACACTTTTACAGTTTTTGATATCTTGGCACCTGAAACAGGTAGAAATGCGATAATTTGATCAAAAGAACCGACTATTGCAAGCAAAAATATATATAGTGAAAACAAACGCATTTGGCCAAATTTGGTCATGCGACAGTTTAGCATAATGGCAACGATTATGTAGGACAAAGAGATAGTGAAAGAGAAAATGTAAATAATAAGCTACAACACATATAAATACTCAGATTTAGAATAAAATACACTCAGAGATGTATTAATAATGAGATTAATAGGAAAACGTAATTTTCTTTTATATGTATATGGCGACGCATCCAAAGTAACAGATACAAAAGTAAAGGAATGATTAGTTGAAACTAGGGGCAGATGTTTTAGTCAGAAACGAATACAAATAAATTGTTATGATAGATGATGTTAGGGAGATTTCGTAGATAAAAAGAGAGAGCGGGAGAGAGAAAGAGAGAGAGAGAAAGAAAGAATGTGAGTATTAGAATTGCTGATTTTCTCATTATAAATATCGTTGACTGAAATTAATCAGTAAATATTTGCTAAATATCTCATTAACTACGATGTCTTGTTTACTTAATAAATTCCGGATAACCAAATTGATATTTGTTTACATTTAAGTTCTGGTTTCTTTTTCTCCCCCTTCTTGCTTTGTCTCTCCCTCTCTTGCTCTCTCCCTCTTCTTTTTTCTTTTTTTGGTATTTATATTTTTAAAAAAATATTTTCTTATTTCATTTGTTTATTTGCTGATTTATTTTGCCAAAGAATCCTACATATCAGTTCAATGAATTTCAGCTTCTCCCAACGACAAATGTCCCTGGGTACATTTCAATCTGTTGCTGTTTGTCAAGTAATTCCTATCCTATGATATTAATTGGTATGAACACGATATCATACGTTAAAACTATATCCACCCTCTCACTCTCACTTTCTTTCCTTTGGACACGCACACAAACAAAATACCAGAGCACTGCAAACGTAATCGCTATTTATGCCATTTATAATGTTCCTTCTCTCAAATCTGCATAGCAAGTTGTGAGTTTATTGGTGGATATGTCTGACTGGTATATTATGATACTTTCGTGGCATTTGGTTATTATCTTCATGTTTTTACTCTACAACAGTTATATATCGGTTCAAAATCTTGTTGTTGTTCTTACTGTTTACGTCGTGGCTGGTTTGGGTGTGATTTGTTATGCTGATGTGTATGCATTTCAGACACCGGACGTTATCTTTGTTGTTCTCTGTGAACAGCAATAGAGTCTTTGATCGTGAAGAGACGGTGTGTATGTTCAATGAAGGAGAATCACCAAGTGTGGTCAACCTACATATCAAAGGACCAACACATAACATTTAAAAGATTTGAGGTACAAAAATGGCTGAAATATTGGATCTAAACTTTTGGAGAGCCCATTCCAGAAAAATGATAACGAAAGGCTCTTCGGAAATGCACAGCATTAACTTGATCCGTCTCCTTAGGGAAAGTAGTAAACAAGGTTAAGTGGAAGGCAGAAGAAATACTCTCAGAAAAAAAAATAACTATGAGAAATAAATAGGTAAATTCACATTAAGCTGTTAATCTCAAAACTGCAATCTATCACATTTTCATTAACTTTCTAAAAACATTTGGTCTGTGAAGAGATTTCAAGCTAACTGTTGAAATTCCTCAAGGATTTTTCCCCAGAATTTGCTAATGATGATGATGATGATGATGATGATGATGATAATGACGACGACAACGACGACGATTGTGATGATGATGGTGATGATGATGATGATGGTGATGATGATGATGATGATGATAGGGATGATGGCGATGATGGTGATGATGATGGTGATGATGATGGTAATGATGATGGTGATGGTGACGATGATGGTGATAATGATGATGATGATGGTAATGATGATGGCGATGATGATTATGATGATGATGATGAGGAGGAGGAGGAGGAAGAGCAGGGGGAGGACCCATATAAGAAAGAATTATATCAAAGTATTTACCGTTCCCATAGCACAGTTAAAGAAGAGTGAATCTACCTTTCACATTTTCTCTGCTGTCTGATCTTCGTCAGAGTTTAACATATTTGTGTTGGAAAGACAGTAATTACGTGAGAGATATTATGTCCGGACGAATACTTATTTCTTTGTTACCCACAAGGGGCTAAACACAAAGGGGACAAACAAGGACAGACAAATGGATTAAGCCGATTATATCGACCCCAGTGCGTAACTGGTACTTATTTAATCGTCCCCGAAAGAATGAAAGACAAAGTCGACCTCGGTGGAATTTGAACTCAGAACGTAGCGGCAGATGAAATACCTATTTCTTTATTACCCACAAGGGGCTAAACACAGAGAGGACAAACAAGGACAGACATGGGTATTAAGTCGATTACATCGACCCCCAGTGTGTAACTGGTACTTAATTTATCGACCCCGAAAGGATGAAAGGCAAAGTAGACCTCGGCGGAATTTGAACTCAGAATGTAGCGGCAGATGAAATACCGCTAAGCATTTTGTTCAGCGTGGTAACGTTTCTGCCAGATCAGCGGCTTGTCCGGACGAATACTGTAGTTAATTTACTGATCACTATGTATCTACGTTAAGGATAATACACACTTGGCTATTGTAATCTAATTCCGCTTCTCTTGCATATAACTGATATCGAACTTGTGTTTTATGTAAGATCACGCTATTCAAAAAGCCCTGCTTTTCTTGATGGTAGTGTATGATTAGGGGAACATTTGGTCGCCATATTTTGCAATTTCAGTGAACATATAAGTATACGTCCTTTTTGTTGGTCAGTCGATTGCTTTTGCGGAATTAAAAGAAAGAAATATAAATAAAAGAATGTAAGCTTAAAGCTTGATTATACGATGCCTATATGCGCTAGCCAACACAAGATAAACAATGTTTTGTATCCATTTCCAATATTGTATAGACATGTGTTTAGGGCGAAGCTAACATAAAAACGCCATTTCCATTACGAAATATCATAAAACATAGACAAGCAGAATAACATAACTTGATCTTTCTTTCTTATGCCAACTCGTTCCGTAGCAACACGTGGTTTTGTGAAACTCACTGCTCCCCACCACTCCTCTCTCTCTGTTTGCTTAGTTATTTTCACCACTGCTCTCCAATTATTTGTTATACTCTCTCTTTCTCGGGTTTTAGTATCTGCTACTTTTTTTCTTCCTGTTTCATACGCAATTAACATACAACCAACGTGAAATAGTAAACGATGAAAATATACACATTCCGTATTAAAATAGTATGAACTGAGTGGAAAAAAATTAAATTATTTTACAAGTGATGGGAGATATAAAAATATGTAAGAAAAAACGCAGGAGTGGCTGTGTAGTAAGTAGCTTGCTTACCAACCACATGGTTCCGGGTTCAGTCCCAATGCGTGGAACCCTGGGCAAGTGTCTTCTACTGTAGCCTCCGGCCGACCAAATTCTTGTGAGTGGATTTGGTGGATGGAAACTGTATATGTCTGTGTGTCTGTGTTTGTCCCCTCCAACATCACTTAACAACCATTGCTGGTGTGTTAACGTCGCCGGAATTTAGCGTTTCGGAAAAAGAAACAGAAAGAATATGTACTAGGCTTAGAAAGAATAAGTCCTGGGGTCGACGTGCTCAACTTAAGGCGGTGCTCCAGCATTGCCGCAGTCAAATGGCTGAAACAAGTAAAAGAATAAAAGGTTAAATAGACATGAAGGGGCAGAACCGCTAGAAATTCCAGGCAAAATGCTTAGCCACATGTCTTCTGGCTCGGTATTTCCTAGACCCAAATCCCAACGATCGAATCAATTCACCCCCCCCCCATTCCTGCATCAAAATTGGTGACCCGGAACCCTTCAACATATCGGCGTCCCGTTCAGAGAGGAATGATGCATAGAATGCACCATGGAATGTGGGTAATCGAATTCTCGAGTATTGTGTCCGCCTCGGAACACCGAAAACACAAAGTCGGCTTCGACAGAATTTGAACGTTTATGCCAGCTCGTCGCCTAATGATTCTAGGTAATATATTCTTACCTACCTCAGGCACAAGGCCCAACATTTTTGCGGATGGGACCAGTCGATGAGATCGACTCCAGTTCGCAAATACCGCCGAGTATTTCCGTCCGGTGTGCTAACGTTTCTTATTTCTTTACTGCCCACTCAAAACGCAATACCGGCAGACGAAATACCTATTTCTTTACTACCCACAAGGGGATAAACACAGAGAGGACAAACAAGAACAGCCAAACGGATTAAGTCGATTACATCGACCCCAGTGCGTAAATGGTACTTATTTAATCGACCCCGAAAGGATGAAAGGCAAAGTCGACCTCGGCGGAATTTGAACTCAGAACGTAGCGGCAGACGAAATACTGCCGAGCAATACGCCCGGCGCGCTAATGTTTCTGCCAGCTCGCCGCCTTATTCTAGGTAATATATTAAAAAAAAAAGTAAACATCACCATCGGATTGAAATGTTAGTCATTATTGAAACTGATGTAATCCCAAATGATGTCATCACATATCCTCAGCTAAAAAATGTAACCAATCGAAAACAACTCTCAACGACATTCTCAACAATTTCCTTCGACCCCACGACTTCCTGCGATATCTCATCTCTCTCTTAGTGACACACGCTGCTACTTATATGTGTTCGGCTAGTCCATTCTCATTGGGGGGGGGTGTCATTGTTCTTGCCATATTACAAATATGCATACATACATACATACACACACACACACTCACACACACACTTACACAAGCACATATATTCCTTTGTATATGGGTGTTATATGTTTATATAGATAGATGCACATATGTGAATCTGCACTTTTGCCGGCATATACCGGTACATGCTATTGCACCCCTTTACGTCCAAAATACAATCTCGACCTTCGGAAGAATTTAGGGGGTAAAAAAAATCATAATAATCAATGCCTGATCAAAATATTTACTGGAACGCGAAATAAAGCTCTTTAAAGCAGTAACTCATCATGGTCGTTGTCCAATGATTAAGACCAGCAGAAAATATGTAAAAGACATATTTATATCTTGCATCTTTGAATATCGCTACAGATTCTAGAGCGGCCAGCGTTTCCTTTTCTTGAAAACATCATCTTGTATTACAGTCAACATTATTATCTTTATCAATGGAATGGTGAACATGAAATAAAAATAGAATAAACAAAAAAAACGAAAAAAACTTGTTTAAACAACTAGTCTGATGTCACAATCACAACTGCCATTAGTTTCCCACCACAGCCACCACCACCACCACCACCACCACCGCCGCCATTATTAGATATATCATTAACATCGCCATCATTACAAGGACCATACCTACCACCACCTCAACCGCCGCGAACACAACCACCACCACCAACAACAATTACACTACCGTCATAATCATTATCATTATCAGCGGCAGTAGTAGCAGCACCAGCAACACCACCGCCTCAACCACTTCCAATAGTACAACGGGGAAGAAAAAAAAATCATTGATAACACTAACAACTTTATCATAAACACACATCATCTCATTCAGCACGTCATAACAAAGGTGATAAGCATTGACATCTGTCTCTGACACAAATTACAGTAAGCCTTTGAACCAAGGACAATTTACAGATAATAATAATAATAATAATAATAATAATAATAAAATAATAATAATAATAATAATAATAGTTATAATAATAATAATGATGATAATAATAATAATAATAATGATAATGATAATGATGATGATGATAATAATAATAATAATAATAATAATAATAATAATAGTTATAATAATAATAATGATAATGATAATGATAATGATAATAATAATAATAATAATAATGATAATGATAATGATAATATATAATAATAATAATAGTAATGATAATAATAATAATAATTTCTTTATATTAACCACAAGAGTTAACATTAAGAAAAACATTATGGACGGAACAGAACAAAACAAATAATGTGTGTGTATGTGTGTGAGTGTGCTATGTTGTGAGGGTTCCCTTCCCTATTGCAGTTACTTCCCCCTGTATGAAGAACAAATAATGTAACCTCTAAATGGTTACACAACTTGCTAGAAACATCAGTCACATTTTCTTCCAGTCAGTATTCACAGAAGTAAAAGAATTATTGTATTTACGCGCGTAGAAGTCGTAATTTAGTGTTCAATATTGATGCAAACATTTTTTTCATTCTTGTAGTTTTAGCTTTGACCCTCATGTAAGTCGTCTCCCCCCCCCTTTTTTTTTCTTTCAGTTAAAAGTAGAAAATAATGTGTCATATACATGTTTAAATCAGGTATATATTTTGATTAGAAACAGTAAACCAGATGGTCACGATTGGAGATCATTTGAGCATACACAGCTTCTTCGAAAGAGCAAGCGCAGAATCACCATTAACAACAACTGCAACAACAAAATCATTGAAGAGCAAGTAATTCAACTGTTCTAAAAATTGTGAACATTCTCGAATATAAGAAGATACATATGTGGTCATACATCTGACTAGAAATAGAAACCAAACTTCACTGATAACTCTACTTACTCCTTTGAAAAAATAGAAAGAAACTTTTAACAATGTAATCCACGATTTATAAAGTTGGAAGAGTAATGGCTAGAATGCATTTAATTACATGTTTGCTAGCATGAGCTGAGATTTCTTCAATTATCACTAACAAAGAGCTACCTTTAACAAAAGCAATTACAACATGGATATTTGAACTTTGTCAACATGGAGAAAATATTACAAGTGCGATCATCTCTTTAAAACTCATTTTTCCCATCGTCAAAAATAACAAAACGAAGATATATGTGTCTCCGCAGTGGTTCAAACTGCTAGCAACATATTTTAGTTGCTAAACATAGGAACACACTTCTTCACGTTACAACCTACTATGAGTAAAGAAATGGGAATATACGATAAACTGGTCAATGTTGTTATAAATATATTTCTTTAGTTACTTGGATAAGATTCGGCCAGTAATGTTCCAAGCCATGACTAACTTAATAGCATCACGTGGAAAAGATATTTAATCAGGTTTCATGTTACATTCATATTTTAGACACCATAGAGTTACGCGTTTATTTTTACTGATAAAGTTCTGCGATTTATTCGAGATTTGCGGGAGGAACCTGTCCAAAAATCATATGAATGTTATGTAATATTTTTCCTCCTTTCTGTAACTTGTTAAGGCACGTGATTTATTGTTTAGGGGTATTCGCAAGGTCTTAAGGTCTGGCGTTGTGTTGTACTCTTGAGTAAGGTACTTTATGTCACGTTGCTCTAGTCCTCTGAGCTAGCAACATGAGTTGTATCTATAATTTAAAGAGTCTGTCACATTCTATGTCACGCTGAATCTCCATAAGTATTATATTAAGGGTACACCTGTCTGTGGAGTGCTCAGCCACATGCACGTTAATTTCACGAGCAGCACCTGTTCCGTTGATCGGATCAACTGAAACCTTTGTCGTCGACGGAGTGCTACTTTTGTCATGGCAATTGGTAAAAGGGAGCAGAACCAGTTGAGGGCAAATGGTTCTATTCTAGTGTTTCTTATGTTAGTACTCTTTTTGAAATTCAGACGTACGATTCTTGTATTCATCCCATTGTGAAAAATGGAATGAGCTGATTTGCAATTTCTTGTGAGGGTACTGTAGGGTTTGCTAATATTAGATAGCAAGGCTGGCGTTACATTATGGATTATCCTTTGTGCGGATGTTATTCATAGTTCAATAATGTTCTGGCAACTTGCATCACATTCATTGCAGATTATGAATGATAACTTATCCAATATTTCAGTATCATGCGTAGGAGTGGCTGTATGGTAAGTAGCTTGCTTACGAACCACATGGTTCCGGGTTCTGTCCCATTGCGTGACACTTTGACCAAGTGTTTTCTTCTATAGCTTCGGGTCGACCAAAGGCTTGTGAGTGTATTTGGTAGACGGAAACTGAAAGAAGCCCGTCGTATATATGTATGTGTGTGTATGTTTGTGTGTATGTGCTTGTCCCCCAACATCGCTTGACAACCGATGCTGGTGTGTTTACATTCCCGTAACTTAGCTGTTCGGCAAAAGAGACCGATATAATACGTTCCAAGCTTCCAAAGAATGAGTCCTGGGGTCGATTTGCTCGACTAAAAGCATGGCCATAGTCACATGACTGAAACAAGTAAAAGAGTAAAAGATTATCTTTGTGATTAAGAAAATCAACAACGGAACAGCACTAAGTTATTAATAAATTCACTAATATCCAGATTTCTGAACATCATAAATGCCGGGAGAATACAGATGAATTTGAAAGAGTCAGTCTTGTTTGTATTTCATATTACAATCACAAAGGAACAACTTCCCTTGATTTGACATAAAACGTAGTGCTCAAATTTTTTAGTTGATGCTGCTTTTGAAAGTTATTATAGAGTAGGATTATAAGGAAACACGACCTAAAATAGGAAAGAGTGAAACATAGGCACAGTACTTGCAATATTCAGCGTATTCATGTCTCGCTGGGTAAGAAAGCAGCAGTTCGTTAGTTTGCGAGGCGCAGGAGTCGCTGTGTGGTAAATAGCTTGCTTACAAACCACATGGTTCCGGGTTCAGTCCAACTGCGTCTAACCTTGGGCAAGAGTCTTCTGCTATAGCCTCGGGCCGACCAAAGCTTTGTGAGTGGATTTGGTAGACGGAAACTAAAAGAAGTCCGTCGTATATATGCATATATATATATATGTGTGTGTGTTTATCCCCCAACATCGCTTGACAACTGATGCTGGTGTGTTTGCGTCCCCGTAAATTAGCGGTTCGGCAAAAGAGACCGATAGAATAAATACTAGGCTTACAAAGAATAAGTCCTGTGGTCGATTTGCGGTGCTCCAGCATGGCCGCAGTCAAATGATTGAAACAGGAAAAGAGTATAACGCAAGGCCGCATAGTCCGTGCAAAATTATTTGCTTATATGCACCTCGCTGTTTCACTAGTACATATTATACCCTTCACGGAAGGCTCGATGAGCGAGAAATTCGATTTTTGCGACATTTAGACTCAGAACGTATTGGACCAGAACTAAGTACTGCAGGATATGTTCTCACCATTCGGAAATATCGTCTCAAGCTCAATCATTTATGCTAATCTGCAAAGTTTCCACGACAATACTAATTAAAATTTCACGACCAGTATACTTATATGTGTAGGAGGCGCAATGGCCCAGTGGTTAGGGCAGCGGACTCGCGGTCGGATGATCGCGGTTTCGATTCCCAGACCGGGCGTTGTGTGTGTTTATTGAGCGAAAACACCTAAAGCTCCATGAGGCTCCGACAGTGAGGAATGGTGGTAGCGACCCCTGTTCTAATCTTTTGCCCCAACTTTCTCTCACTCTTTCTTCCTGGTTCTTGGGTAACGCTGCGATGGACTGGCGTTCCGTCCACCTGGGGGGAACGCATGCGCCACAGAAACCGGGAAACCGGGCCCGTGAGCCTGGCTAGGCTTGAAAAGGGCGCATAAATAAAAATAAATAAGATACTTATATGTGAGTAACAAAGATATAGTTTTAAGTCAAAAGGTAATGACTAATAAATCAGTAAAATTTACATCATCATCAGCCACTACACACCCAAACGCCATGACGTGAAAGATATTTGGTGATATAGAAGACGAAATGATTCTCAGATCCTAAAAATACTTCATCTAACAGGAATATGACAACAACAACAAGAGCAACATAGGGATGGTTTTAACATCCAGGTAATAGCGAATTCGAAGAAACTTTATGGAAAAATACAGGACCATATAGTAATGATCACACGAGCTATTAATCCATTTTATAACCAATACAAAAGCACTACGTTATCACACGATATTGTTTAACACAATACGAAGACCGCAATCGATATCTTGAATCTATCAAATCTCTATAATTGATATATTGATCTATGTTATAAAATGTTTACTAAAACATCAAAAGCAAAAAAAAAAAAATCAGTTGCTGTAATAGGTAGAAAAGCGTCTACGTAATACGCGACCTACATTGGCACTGTCTCACGAAGTCAGTGAGCTAAGTTAGAAAAAGCAACGAATTTCCCTAACATTAATCTCAAATGTCTTTAAATCTTTTTTAAAATCTTTAAAATGTAAGGACATATTAGCCAGTGTAGCCCTACATATAACAAATGACGGAAAAGTCATATCTGGAAGGTCTTTGCTCATTTGTCTACTATGAGTGTGCTGCTAGACTTTGAGCTAAACAACAACAACTCTGACAACAATAATCTTTTTAATCATTATATTGGCCATAAAGGCCTTACAGAGAAGGGAAGCTACGGGCTGGACACAGACATAATGTTATATGAAATGACAAATGAAAATGATGATAAATGAGGGCAAGAAGCAACGCCCGCCCATTGCTGTTTACTCAAGAACATTGATCTTTTATATTACATATAAGAGGCAACAAACCTCTTACATTTTTCACAATTCAATGACAACATTCATTTACGAGGCAACAAATCACTTACATTGTTCACAATTCAAAAAAAAAAAAAATGAAGCATGAAGCCTTCTTACTTTTATTTTCAATTATAAACTTTCATGCCCG
Organism: Octopus sinensis; assembly: GCF_006345805.1. Taxonomy (NCBI): domain Eukaryota; kingdom Metazoa; phylum Mollusca; class Cephalopoda; order Octopoda; family Octopodidae; genus Octopus; species Octopus sinensis. Next base: position 17,176,577 of record NC_043008.1, read on the forward strand.
ACCAGGCTCCTCGCCTCATTCAAACACCTGGACGGTGCTAAATCGAGTCATATTAACATAAATCTAAAGGTCTCCTCGGGGAAGAAATCCATCACCCTGCACAAATCTGTCTCTCATATGACCTCCGCAGCCACCTGCGAAGGCCAGTCAGGGTCCTCAATACAGGATAGAATCCCTTCTCTCCAGATTTTATTTTTAAACTTTTTAACGAAGCTATCCAGTGACCCCCATCCTTTATGGAAGAGGATCACAAATTTCTAATCCTTTGCATGGGAAGGGCCTACAGGTTCTACCTTCAGTGGCACAATTCCCACCGAAGGAGCTTCGAGACACGCCAGCAGTGTATCACAAACCGCTGGCAATGTCCTGTTTTTCTGTTTCTTCTATTTTTTTCCTTGAGCCACGGGAGAGTGGAGTTCTTCCGTTTTGTCCGGATGATCTTCCTTCCCTCCCGTACCCTTCGGATCCTTCGGTGGGCAACCATTAGTGGGCAATAGCATTATCCAACGAAGAAACTTTAAGTGGTTGAATCACCTGCAAGAAATAGTTGTCAAATATCTTCGAGTCACACACTACAATCGTAAAAAAAGGAAGAACGTTTTAACCATGTAGTCCTTGACATATAGTAAAAAACAACATTAGGATGGTTGAATCTGGAAAGTCTTTGATCATTGCTCACCTTGAACACGGCTGCCTTGGGGTTAAACAACTATAATAACAACAGCAACTATGAGAAACTCAACAAAAACAAAACAAATATGTAATGACCAAGATTAAACCATTAGAACAAAGCGACGCGAGAAGCGGCAGCGCCATGGCAGCAGCAGTAGCAGCAGTAGCAGCAACAGGAGCAGCTATGCTATCATTTGAAACTTTAATTAAAAAGGGAATAAATTTAAGGATTTCGCAGCCGTCAATAACAAAAAAAAAATTAATAAAAACATATATATATACTTTATAGAACATGAACGTTATGATGATGTCGCAGGAAAAATACAAAAAAAAAAGTTAAAATGTTGAGGCGTTTCTTTATAAACATGGATTTGATAGTTTAATCTAGCAAATTGATTTTAACTACCAAAGGCACATAAAATAAATTGTTTGATCGCGGCTTTTGCTGCAGTTTTTCTACTGCTCTATAATAACTTTACAAACCACAAGCTTTAAGAATCGCCCATTCCGCACACTACCACCGAACAGGATACATACCGCCCACTGTACAAACATCCCATCTGTATGAAGCATAGATTGTAAAAACCATCCACTATACAAACACATACAAACTACCATGCAAGAGCCAAAATCTAGGCAGCCATTTTATGCGATAACCATCAACAATAAATATGCAGGAGAGCCAGCTATAAAATACTTGTCGATCAATAAATAGGCATGTTTGTTTATGGATGTACATGTACATGCGTTGATAAAATTAAATCTATATCTTCCTTCCTTGTTTCCCTCCTATCCGAAATCTCTCATCCACTTCATATATTGTATACGTATATATATATATATGTGTGTCTATGAGCGGACGTGTACGTGTAAGTATGGGCCTGTGTGTGTATGCGTGCTTGCGTATATTCAGTAGGGCCATTTCATCTGTGTGGATCAATTGTTGCACAATTAGAGATATTTTGGAGTCGATGTGTCTGTAATACTGGATCCTTTGGACCAGTACGAAATTCGATTGCTCAGAACACAATGATACTACTAACGCTACTACTACTACTACTACTACAAATAGTAATAATAAAAAAAATAATAATAATAATAATAATAATAATATAATAATAATATAATAATAATAATAATAATAATAATAATAATAATAATAATAATAATAATAATAATAATAATAATAATAATAATAAGAAGAAGAAGAAGAAGAAGAAGAAGAAGAAGAAGAAGAAGAAGAAGAAGAAGAAGAAGGATGAGGAAATAAGTTATTAGATAAGGCACTTGAAGCGTAAGATTTCAAACCAATAATTTAAATCATTTAGGTACTCAAGCTTAAGTTTAGTGACTTTGTACAAGAATGTTGGAACTATGCTCAGAATATCTCGATCTTGAAGTAGGTCTTTCGAAGGAAATGTATTCAAACTTGAAAGTTCAAAGTCTAGCTTTTACTCTCTCTCATATAAATATGTATATACGTATATATATATATATATATATATATATAATATATATATATATATATATATATATACAATTCGGAGAAGGAATGGTAGCACCCATAATCTTTTCCCATGATCTCCAGCTTCTTTCTTTCTTTCTTTCTTCCTTTCTTTCTTTCTTCCCTTCGTTCTTTCTTCCTTTCTTTCTTTCTTTCCTTCTTTCATCCTTCATGTATTTATTTCTGTTTTTCATTTACTTAACTGAATAACGGGCAAACTATTTGAATATGCTTTATTCACTTGCCCTTGTAATCGTTCAGAAAATCTAATCTAGAATGATCGTGAGAAGTCTATTAGTCATACTAATCGGTTTTTGTAAATGTATTCCTCAGAATTTTCAACCAGTCTGATAAATGCTAACTTCACAATACTTACGGCCCTTCATCCACTCTAAAATCTCTGCCATTATGTATATATATATATATATATATATATATATATATATATATATATATATATATATATATACAATTCGGAGAAGGAATGGTAGCACCCATAATCTTTTCCCATGATCTCCAGCTTCTTTCTTTCTTTCTTTTTCTTCCTTTCTTTCTTTCTTCCCTTCGTTCTTTCTTCCTTTCTTTCTTTTTCTTCTTCTTTCATCCTTCATGTATTTATTTCTGTTTTTCATTTACTTAACTGAATAACGGGCAAACTATTTGAATATGCTTATTCACTTGCCCTTGTAATCGTTCAGAAAATCTAATCTAGAATGATCGTGAGAAGTCTATTAGTCATACTAATCGGTTTTTGTAAATGTATTCCTCAGAATTTTCAACCAGTCTGATAAATGCTAACTTCACAATACTTACGGCCCTTCATCCACTCTAAAATCTCTGCCATTATGTATATATATATATATATATATATATAAGGACACCTTTCGGTCATGACTGACCATGGAATTCCATATAGAATGTTTCCCCCCCCCGAGGCAGAGGTCCGAGCAATATTGTTCATAGAAAACTAGCAGTCGCTCATGCATATCAGCCTCCCCTCTCCACGCTACAGGTGTTGTCCATGGGAAAAGGTGATACAGCTTGGGGCCGGTGACGTAAGAACTGATTTCTATAGGTTAGTGAAACTAAAGCAACGTGAAAAAAAATGTACCTTTCTCAAGGATATAATAAACTGACCAGTCCGGGCATCGAACTCACTTCCTCATGATTGCGAGACTGATGATCTAACCACTGAGCCATATGTTCATCTGTATAGTTGTATTCTCCTGTTTCTGTAACTAATTCTAAAATTAATATTAATGGGGTAATTTCCCTCGTGATTAGAGATATACTCCGAGTACTTTCAACAACGAACATCACTAAACACGCTAAAGCGTAACACAATTGTTTATACATGGACGTCAGATTAAATGGAAAAATAGCTAAAAACTTTCACATAAAATTTAAGGTATGTGGTGAGTGTGTTATGATCATTACGCAACTGGTACATAATTAATCGAGTCCGAAAGAAAGAAAGAAAGAAAGAAATGCAAAGTCGACCTCGGCGGAATTTGAACTCACAACGTAACGGCAGACGAAATCTCTCTAAGCATTTCGCCCGTCATGCTACCGTTTCTGCTAGCTCGCCGCCTTCCCCTCCCCTCAAAATTGATGACCTGGAATACAGAATTAGGAAGGTTTAGTATTATTTTAAAAATCCAGATCGATAGTGTGTCAGACAAAATATATCAGAGTCTTAATTACTTTCCAGTGTAATTTTGGTTCAAATCCTGATTAATGCAACTTTCTTGGGTGGTTAAAATATACAGCAAGTAAAATCAAATTCTTTTATCTTTTTCACATTTCTAATATTGCACCAAAAAAAAAGAGATCAATATATAATTATCGCTACCATATTGGCTGAGGCATTAGCAAAATCGTTACAGTGACCGATAAAATTCCTTGCGGTATATAATTGCATTTAATTGCAAATCTTTGAATTGTGGATAGAAATCCCGCCGAGGTTAATGTTACTAGTAATCCTTCCGGGAATTGATAAAGTTAAGTACTAATCAAGTCATGGATTTTATATATCTGTTATACATATCACAGTTGGAGCCAATTGCCTCCATTGGTAATCATATCAACCATGGTGTTGTGTAGTTGTTTATAATTCCTGTATAACAAAACAAACGCACGCGTTCACGCAAAAATACTGGGAACAAATCGTAATCACCTCATTATGATAAATATCGTTATCATTCGAATTTATCTTTAACTAGCACTATGACCCGGCAGAATCATTAGCACACTGGGCGAAATGCTTTGCGGCATTTTGTCTACCCTTACATTCTGAGTTCAAATTCCGCCGAGTTGACTTTTTCTTTCATCCATTCGGGGTCGATAAAATATGCACCAGTTACTCACTGGGGGTCGATATAATTGACTAGCTACACTACTGCCCGGAGAAAGTTCAGACCATGTGCATATATTAGAAATTATTATTATTATTATTACTATTATTATTACTATTATTATTAGTATTATTATTGAGTGAGAGAGCAGTGCATATTGTTGTTGTTTTTGTTATTGCTATTAAGGCGATGAGCTTGGCAGAATCGTTAGCACGACGGGCACAATGCTTAGTGGCATTTCATCGGTCTTTACGTTCTAAGTTCAAATTCCACCGAGGTCTACTTTGCCTTTCAGGACTTAAAGAAGGGACTGAAGAAATTTTAATTTCAGCACAAGACCAAAGACTCCTCACCATAACTTACCAAAAACATATAATGAAATGAAATATAAGTAACTGCAGAATATTGGAAGATGGTGAAAAAGCATCCCACAATATTATCTCTGGCTTTCTAGTCCTAGCTAAGAAGGAATATAATCACTGACACGACAGATTTGGGATCTACATACAGTAGAAGCTATGCCAACACCATAGAATAACAATAGAAAGAAAGATGGTATAGGCACAAGCCAGAAAAGGTCACAGAAAATAAGAATGCAAGCATACTATGGGATATGCTAATACACAGATAAAGAAATTAAGGCCAATCGTTGTTATAAAGGAGAGATGAATACTTAGGAGGGTTCTAAGTTGACTTGCTGTTAGTAATATATTTCCAACTGTATAATCTGTTGTGCGTATATGAAATAATAAAAATAACAACAGCAACAACGTCGACGACGACAACAACAACAACAATATTAATAATAATAATAATAATATTAATAATAATATAATGATAATAATAATAATAATATTAATAATAATAATAATAATAATAATAATAATAATAATAATAATATTAATAATAATAATATTAATAATATAATAATAATATTAATAATAATAATAATAATAATATTAATAATAATAATAATGACAATAATAATAATATATTAATAATAATAATAATACCATAATGCAATACGAGAGACTGTCTGTCATCGCTTTTGATCTTAAGTGATTGGAAATGTTATCATGTACGTTGTTTTGTCTTGGTATAAAAGATAAACTACTGCAGATATTCTGCTGAATACCACAGATTTGCTTGTCAGTTGTTTCACCTTAACCGGTTGAGCATATCCCTCAGTGGCTGATGATGCGTGCATCTCTCATTACGAGCAGAAGTAGTGGGGGAGCATCATAGCCATGTGCTGGGAGGAATTCTCTGGGGTTTCACTAATTCGTCTCTAGAAACATGGGTGTTTCGTTTAGCATCATTAAGGAACCTTTATTAGGGGGATTTTGTGCCTGATGGGCAACTCGAACTGAAGAACATTCCACCTGGGCCCCCAACCGCAGGCTTATGCGCTGTTTATCTTGATATGAGATCATCATGTCGTTGCAATGTGTCTGTGATGCATGTGCCTGGTGTACCCTTATCAGACGTGTATTAATAATGAATATATTGGCTTTTGTATATTTGTACCCATGTGTCATTCTGATGGCACACACTACTCACTCACGCACTACTACTACTACTACTACTACTACTACTACTACTACTAATAATAATAATAATAATAATAATAATAATAATAATAATAATAATAATACTACTAATAATAATAATAATAACAATAATAATAATGTGAAACAAAAGCAGTGTATACGTTTATTACTGGGAGAATGACCTTTCAGAGATACAACAGAATTTGATTCAAAACAGAGAATTCACTTCAAGAATCTTGCAAATCATAAGCAATATAATGTGTGAGTGTGTGTGTGTGTGTGCGCGTGTGAGTGTGTGCGTGTGTGTGTGTGCATGCATGCGTGTGTGAGTGTGTGTGCGTTTGTATGCATGTAAGTATATATACAAAATGCGATGTTCATACTTCCCCACAGGTCAGAATTTCCATAGTCAAAGATTTTTGCAACCGGGACAGTTGAACGATGAACTTGATCAGTATAAAACGGAATATTCATCACACCCATATTATATGGGTCTACTTGCAATTATATCATAGAAAAAAAAGGAAGAGAGAAGATTGTTAGCGACAAGGAAATTTAGCACACACACACACCACACACACACCACACACTCAACAAAACACAACACAGAAGGAGAGGGAGAGACAGATAAAGACTG
>NC_043008.1:17185793-17192931 GCF_006345805.1 Octopus sinensis
CACCATTTTTCTTGATATGTTTAAAACGATATTGCACACTTTTCTATTTAAATGAACAAGCTGTGATTTGAGGAAGATTTTGCTGGTCTTTTTAAATGTCCCAATGTCTATAAGAATTCTCCGCATTCTAATGATTTTAATATTGATGTTTCTGCATTGTGCATAAATAACCTAATAATTTAGCTATTGAGGCAGGGTTTATTACCGTAAACCATAATGCAACTTGTCTTTTTACTGCTTTGTGATACGTTCATTTTTCAGTGTCTCGACAGGCAAAATATATTTCGCTCAACCATCCATCCAACTTCAATCCTCTCTTTTACTCTCTTTTACTTGTATCAATCACTTGACTGTGGTCATGCTGCAGCACTAGGACTTATAATTTGTAAGCCTAGTACTTATTCCATCGGTCTCTTTAGCCGAACCGCTAAGTTACGGGGATGTAAACACACCAGCATCGACGGGCTTCTTTCAGTTTCCGTCTACCAAATCCACTCACAAGGCTTTGGTCGGCCCGAGGCTTTGGTCGGCCCGAGGCTTTGGTCGGCCCGAGGCTATTGTATAAGACAGTTGCCCAAGGTGCCACGCAGTGGGACTGAACCCGAAACCATGTGGTTCATAAGCACTTACCACACAGCCATTCCTACGCCTATTCATCCCTTCATCCATCCATCCATCCATCTACTGTCTATATTTTCATCTGTTGTGTTTGGGCCTCTCTGTCTCCTAAACTATCTCTATCTATCTATCTATCTATCTATCTATCTATCTATCTATCTATCTATCTATCTATCTATCTATCTATATATTATATATATATCTATCTAATTTCCACGCTGTGTGCTCATGCTAGCTACTTTCAATGGCTTTTGTGCACTGGGCCCTCCAACAAGAAATAGCATCAACGATAACGGCACAAAACTATTATGATCTCTTGGACGTTGACTGATGAGGAATAAGCTATAAATTTTCTGGTTGTTAGGCTTTTGTCAAATTTTCTGTGTTTTGCTAAATATTCTGCTTATTTCTTTATTAAAAATTCCTGGCCTAAACAACTATAGCAACTATAGCAACTGCAACTACTCTACAAAAATCAAATTAGGATAATAATATAGTTCCTTGTACTAGTCAAAACCTGACAACTTGACAAGAAGTCTTTAATCATAAATTTCAAAGACCCCAGTAGGAATAATAATGAAGTGTGCCGTGTCCGCCTGCGTACAATTTCAGAAAGTGCTTAATGTTATTCGGGGGAAATCAGTCACATTTCTGGATATACTTTCTGATGTACATTAATTTCTGATAACGCTTGTATAGTATTGTCATTTATATGTATATGTATAGTTGTGCATAAAAGAGTAAGATTATCTAATTCTACAATCATATGAATTAGTGATAGCATTTTCCCTTGTCCATGTCAATTACCAAGATGCTTTACAGTTCTAATCCTGTTGTTAAGTGTGTATTGGCGTTGAAATACTGTGGAACATTTTCCATGGAGAAACGACGCCAGCTGTCATGTGATTGGCTTATTGAATGATGAGTGCATAATTTGTAGTCATCATTTGTTGAGTGAAACCCCACGTATCCGATGGTGATATATACTAATCCAGCGGTATACAATTTCAGTTGAGTGACTTAACTCATTTAGTTTTAAGTGTTTTTCTGAGGGATAAAGCCAAATATTGACAGATAATCCTTCAGACATGCAGTATTTCGAAATGGGAACCAGAAGTTGTATAATATATGCAAATAGCGACGAATCTACATGGTATGCCTGAAAAATAGGACCCTCTTAAAGAACAATATTTGTGAAGATATTTACCTTTGATTGTAAACGTTTCGCTGCTGATTATCCCCTGTTGAGCCCTGATCGAAGTGATTAATGATCAATGGGGCTTCAGCTGCAAACAGCCGTCCCTTTTGTTTATCCAAGAATCCTATTGCTTATAATGTTATATATTTTAAAGACAATGATGGGATTTAAGGTAAATTTGAAAGCTATTTCTGGGAAGATCAACGACCAAGAAACAGCTTCCAAGCATGACCACAGAGTGTTTGATTTACTGCCTTGCTTCATATTCAACAGTGTTTATAAACCAAACATACATGTTTCAGAGAATGGGTTTGAATTTATATAATTCATGTGTAACATCTCTACAATTTTATTTCATTTTAAATACGTCATACTGTCAATTTGATAAAAAAAAAACATAGCACTAACGGTAATACAATAAAGAATAACAATTGTATAACCCATCTTGCAACAAAAATTAGTGTCGGTAAAACTGTAAAGGAAATATGAAATAATGAAACATATGATTCAACATTGTGAAGAAACACACTACATTTTAAAGAGGACGAATTAATTAGAGACGTATGACTGGTACCAGGATGCATTTCAAGAAGAAATACATGATCTTCGATGGATTTGTCTTCTATTCACTTATAAAGAGAAACCATTTGTTTCCAGAGATAGGAAGTGACCTTAATAAAAGATACGAAAATCGAAATAACATAATACGCATACTCATATTTTAATGAACATAGTTTGTTAAATTCTAAGTAATGGTTACCTATAATTTTCAAGTTTCAGAACCTTATGCTCCTTGAGACAAGGGTGGGAATTCTACTAAATAAAGGAAATACGAAATAGTATGTTGATTAACAGATGGCCAAAAGCGTTATCATTCTGGAGTAATAGAAAATACATACATGCAAAAATGTGTGTGTGCGCTTATGTATGAATGCATTTATGTATGATTCTTTCAACTTCTTCAAGTATCACTTGAAGAAAAAAGTGAGAGTAGAGAGGCAAGTTTTGTCTAGTGAATGTTTTAAAAAAAGATGGGTGAATGTAGCAAGGATGGCACGTATGAATGACGAAGCCACCTTGGACTATGATTCTATGAACCGTAAAAATTAATACAGAGAGTGCTTATTTGCAAAAAAAAAAAAAAAAAAAGAAATATAACATGTGACTTCATTGACCGAGGTTACCGTGGTCTTTTCCGTAGGCTTTTCTTTCCACGGGTAAACCTCACCTGTCCTCCCCTTTACACTTCATATTGACATTTCTGTGATAACGATCCCTATTGATCAATTTTTTTCCTCTCCCCCTTTTTTTTAACACCCCCCTTTTTTTTGTCCTCTTTCTCTCCTTTTACGATCCCTTTTGATCGACCCCCCCTTTTTAATTTTATTTTTATTTTATTTTTTTATTTTTTTATTTTTTTTTATTTTTTAAACCTTCAAAAGAAAAGCTCTACCTTGTAATTTGTTCTATCTGTGTGCAGCCCTGTGTGGCTAATAAAGAAACATATCTATCTATCTATCTATCTATCTATCTATCTATCTATCTATCTATCTATCTATCTTTCTTTCTTTCTTTTTATATTTTTTTTATATTTTATTTAATTTTTAAATTTTTTTTCTTTTTTTCTTCCCTTTTACGATCCCTCTTGATCGAAAACCTACGCCACCCCTTTTTTATTCTCTTTTGTTTTTTTTGTTTTTTTGTTCATCCCCCAAGAAAAGCTCTACCTTGTAACTTGTCCCATCTGTGTGCAGCCATGTGTGGCCAATAAAGAAACTTATCTATCTATCTATCTATCTATCTATCTATCTATCTATCTATCTATCTATCTATCTATCTATCTATCTATCTATCTATCTATCTATCTATCTATCTGCCTGTCTATCTATCTATATTTCTGTCTGTCTATCTATTTATCTCTCTGTATATGTTATATATTAGTAAACTGACATAAAGTACATTTCTAACAGCACTTCAGATACTTGGAATCATTGGAGTTGATTCGAATTCTTCCTTAAGGAAAAATTAAGAACAACATCTCTCCGAACATCAAATGATGTTAGGAATAACGAATATAATCCAAGTGGGAACTAAGTATAGCAAAATATTTCACCGTTTGATGCATTCACTTCTGTTGCTGGAAGATATGTTTTCTCTAAAACGTTGGTAGCTAAATTTGATTCTAAGGGTCGTTAGCCCCTGGAAAACCCTTGCAAAGGAAGCTTAACAAAGGCCTCAAATCTTTATAAATCTCACTTATCTCATAAATAATTACTTTCTTTCTTTCTTTCTTTCTTTATTTAGTTCTGTCTCTCACCCTATAAATATAATATATATAACATTTGTATATATATATATATATATATATATATATAATATATATATATATAATATATTATATAATATACATTTGTATATATACACATGCATACATATACACACACATCTGCATACATACACATTCACACAAAATCGTGTATATGTAGGTATTAACTTTTCGCGACAGTAGCAGTATTCGTTGTATTAGATACGCTTATATCTTATATCCTTATATCTTACTTAAAGCATATATATTATTGAAAGCTTTTTAGTCATTCTTTAACTATATCATATGGCCTCCGATTTTTGCTTAGCACGTGGCACTTGTGGATTCTTGATACCGATGAATCCAAAAGAAGTAGGCGTGCATACTTAGAAAGCCTACCGCTGAATATATTTCTGTGGTTTTTAACATTGTACATGCATAATATATAGATGGGAGAGAAACACCAGTTATTTCCCATCTATATATAAACTGGTCATATAAGTACATTATCTGGGAACCGTCATGTTGCAGAGACTAAACCTTATTAGTCACATGAAAATTTACAATACTAAATTGGTATCTTTTATATGATCGTTCCACTTCCTGGAAATAACAATAAACAATTCCTTCAAATCATTTTCACTTTCTTTACATATAAAGAGAAATGCGATATTAGATAACATAATTATGAATACAAGGTAGTCAATACTGGAATGCGAATGACTATGAGCATGTTTGATGATAACTAATCACCAGCAGATTTGTTAAATTTTACTGTATCCAATCACTATTGATGATAATGTCATTCTCCGTTGTATTAATAAGAGAGGCATTCGTTGGTCATTTCAAACCAATTACTTTGAATGATTTGATGTTTTAGTTCATGTAAGTGACAAGTATGTACACAGAATAGGTAACGTAAGGGCTAGGCAAAGAAACAAAGAGGGGTGAGAAGATGGGATCTAGTGTATCGATTCAGGTGTGAAAGAAATGGTAAATATCTTTAGCTATTTTTGGAGCTGAAATCTTCGTACTTACGCAGAACCCACAGAGTGAGAGAACAACGCTTAGAAAGCATAATAGTGTTATGTGGGTTCAGTTTTCTGATATGGATCTAGCTAGACTATTCAAGTTATTCACTAGCCACTAAAACAAGAAATATTTTCTGACTCTGGAAGGAAAGCAATTGTTTCAGATATAAATTTGCGATGTTATGAACCTAGACATGGCGGCGATATGCTCAATAAACATACGGAATTAATTTGAGAATAATTTTCTGTTGTCAAAGATTATGGAATTTCAGAAAGGTGATGTTCTCCTTGATATAAGTAGCGAATATGTCTGTGTGATGACCCATATGAAAAATTATAATGGGAGCCGTGAGACATCTAGGATAAGCTGTACCTAATCAACCTCATTTGTTCTTGCATATTTTGAGACATATTCAAAATAATTTTCAATTTTTTCAGCATAGAAGTTTTCAGTTTTACCAGACAGTACAGCTTTGAGTAAGTGTAAAGACTGAACGAAATATGCAAGTCTTCATAAGCAAATACAGAAACAAAGTCAGATCAGTTCGATAATATACATTTATGAGTATAAGGAAGCATGTGTAATTTTCACACATACACACACAAACATATATATTTGAATATTGCAGGACCTGGCTGTGGTTTAATATGTGACATATGTGACTATTTCATAAAGTTAGTAAGTAGCCATATAAAATGCCTAGAAATATTTGATGCGTTCTTTTGAATTCAGAGTACAAAAATAAACCGGAGCCGCAACATGAATGACAATTTATTAAAGACTTTGGAAGAGAGTGGAAAGATAGTAACTGATCAGCGAAAAGAATAACTTCGATAGCAATATTAGTTTGTTCTAATAATAAATGTTTATAAAATGTTTCTTAAAATTTTACAACTAGAAACTGGATATTGGCCAGAAAATTATATAAAACCTATTGAAAATTTTGATGAAATGTTGGGAGGTGGAGTAATATTTTTGGAAATCCTTTAGCTTTTATATAAACTTCGAAAAAGAAAAACACTTCATATTGGTTTGGGTGTTTCTCCATACAAAGTCCCTAGAAATGATAGTCAGGTTCCTAAGATATTATCCATTCTCCACGAAGAAATGTTGTTTTAATGAGCCAACTTAAAATGTAATAATAGTGAAAACCGCTGGATCCAAGTGAAGTTTGATTTGACCTGATCATATACAGTTTTAGATTTCATAAATCACAAAAATAGCAGAGGTTCGAAGGTTTAAGAGGATCGGGTGAAGTTTTGACATGATAAATTTATGCTTAATAAAACTTATTCATGCAAAGAATTATTCACGTTACCTTCTCTCACTTTCTCTCTCTCTCTCTCTCTCTCTCTCTCTCTCTCTCTCTCTCTCTCTCTCCCTCTCTCTTATAATTACAGTTACTTGAATTTCAGTACCTTACATTACACCAGAAGCTCATTAGCCCTTCACAGAAGTGTAATTATCAAGCGACCTGGAAGATAATATTTTGCTTAGCATCGCTAATAAATCCAAGAATCATATTGAATTAATCTACTTCTCGGAAACTTGTCAAAATTTTATTTGAAAAAAAAACAAAACATGTATTTAAAACGTCCTTTAAAAGTTTACTTTATTTCACATACTTTATTCCAATTTTTTATCTTTATATATTTAACTTTGAGTTCTTTACAAAATTAATTTTTATATAAAGCTAGCGAAATAATAATAACGCAAAAGAGAAAAAAATATTATCTCCATTCTGCTTTCCAAAAATTATATCCTTTTCAGCAATTTCATCGCCACACAATATAAGCGAATTTGGAACGGAAATCGTAGAAACGTCACCGACTTAAGACATACAATTACTGTCATTCACTGCATGTTAATATTCCGCTATTGTTACTTATCCTAGTTTTGCAGTTTCGCCACATCTTTCATTTAGTTATTACTGTTTCACTTCAGAAAAAACGCTTCATTCCATGTTAATTTTTATTTTAAGTAAT
>NC_043008.1:17193031-17238031 GCF_006345805.1 Octopus sinensis
TACCATCAAGATGTAGGACAAGATTCTGTGATAGCCTGGGCTTCCGAGACCCACAGCTCTTCAATATCCTCCCGAAGAACCTGAGAGACCTGCATGGGGTGGATACAGATGTCTTTAAAATGAAGCTGGATCTCTTCCTGTCAGGTGTCCCAGATGAACCAACTTCACGGCAGGAGGGGCAGATGAGGGCAGCTGCATCGAACTCTCTCATGGCACCAAATAGCAGTTGCTAGAAAGCCTCCATGAAGTGAAACCAAGTAGCAACACCAAATGGCGGTGCCCCAGCATGGCCACAGCTCATAAGCTGAAACTAGAATCAATCAATCAATCAATCAATATGTGTTTGTAAATATGTATGTATTTATTTATTCATTTATATATTTGTATCCATCGTTAAACAAGGCATTAGACTGCCCGAAACTAGCTGCAGACACTTGACCAATGTGACATGCAAGGAGACTGAACCCGGCATGTTTTGCCACACACGATGTGAACTAAACAAGATATTCTTAAAATTCTAAAATCTTAGAAAATTTGATAAGTCTGAAACTGTGTCATGCTTTCAACTGAACGATAAATAAAAATTTCAGTGTTTACAAATGAGCAGTTTTAACTTCAGGCTTCAGGCTTTGATTCTGAACGAACTTGGCTTACAAGAATTTATGTTTTGCTGGGCGAATCTCAATGCCCCTCAGCTTAAATACGAAATTAAAAATCAAATAGTTACATTTTTGTGCCTTCACATTTAGCATAAGTAAATAATTCCAAAGAAATATTATGTTAACTGCGCGGAAGAATGAATGATCCTGCCTCACAGCATGTTAACGGAGCCGAAAGAGATTATTTGGCAGACGTGAAGCCTAGCTGGTTGATTGGTCAGAAGATACTAATTTTTCGCTTGAACGCTCATGGTAGTTGAGGTAGAAGAAGCCAAGCGATATGTAACTTCTCATCCCAATGAAGATAAACATAGCTGCCTTTCTCCACGTTGCCAAAGAAAGATCAATAACAGATCACTCAGACTCGGAAAACTGAGAAATGAATCTGTCGCGCTAAGAATGATTCCGATTCCAAATTGAAATCTAACAACAAATCAGTCATTTCAAAATTAACTGATGAAAATAGATTTGGTACATTTAAGCTTCCCGAGGTAAATCTTGGAGTAATCGAAATAGTCATCAGGGCTGCACCCAATCGTCGTTCTTCTCAGACTAACTATTATTACACTTAAGCAAATTCTCCACACATACATATCTACATGTATAAGTGTGCACATAAATATATATGTGTACATTTGGTTATATAAATATGTACTACGTGGGGAGAGGTGTTTTTTGTATATGAATATTACGTTCTTAACGTTAAAGTATACAATGCTAGTAATAATAATGATAGTGTGATAAAACAGATAATAATTAATATAATTCAAATAATAATAATAATAATAATAATAATAATAATAATAATAATAATAATAATAATAATATTAATAACAACAACAACAATAATAATAATAATAATAATAAAAATAATAATAATAATGATAATAATGATAAAAGTAATAATAATAATAAAAATATCAACTAGCTGGACTCGTGAAAAGTACACGGGAAATATAAAACATGTAAGCATCCGTAAGTTGTGTGCTGGTGCCATGTGAAATGCCTTTATATTGTGACAGTTACATTATGAGTCCAAATTCCGCCGAGGTCGACTTTGCCTGTCATCCTTTCGGCGACAATAAATTAAGTACCAGTTGCGTACTGAGGTTGATTTAAGTGACTGGCTCCTCCCCGCAAATATTCAGAGAACTCTCTTGGTTCAGTGGCACGGAACGTTTTTTGTCGTATTCTTTAATTCTTTTACTTCTCAGTCATTTAACGGTGGCCATGCTGGAGCACCACCATATAGTCGAAGGAATTGATCCCGGGACTTATTCTCTGTAAGCCTGCTGCTTATTTCATAAGTCTCATCTGCTGAATAGCTAAGTTACAGGGACGCAAGCACACCAACATCGGTTGTCAAGCAATGGTAGTGGGGGACAATCACAGACACAAATACACACACACTCACATATATATATATACCAAGTAATGTTGCTGGGGAAAACTGGCATAAGCCCACACACACGTAAATACATGCATATATACATACATACAGGCGCACACACATACGTATATATATAGATGACGGGCTTGGTTGGTGGTGATTCTGGGTGGTGCGATTTTGGGATTTACTGTGGTATGCCGAGAGAATCCCAGCTCTGTTTCTCATATTTTCTAAGTACATCTGCTTTGCTCTTGACTCATGAGTTCTCGATTCTGTTGATCTCTATCTCTCTCATTTTGAAAATACACTTCTCTTTGGCCCTGGCTCAGTTCTTCTATCATTTGCTGAATTCTTTCCCTCCTATGCCGTAGGATAGGCTCCCTCACCTCTTGGCTTATTTAATTTTTTTGCAGTCTCATCCTCACGGGATTTTGATTTCTTATTTCATCCCACTGTTCCTCGCACAATCGTTCTCTTCTTCTACGCTGACACTCTCGTTCCTCATCCCTTATGCGATTATTCATATTTTAAAACTTGTTATTAAAACAATAAATCTCAAAAATTATTCAACGTATTTCAATCGTAAACACGTACGACTCTATTAGACAGTTTTTGTTTAAAGGTAAAGATATTTCTGAAATACTCACCTTCTATGACACAGTACAGTAATTAATAATAAAGTACGAAAGTAAAAAAAGTAAAGGGAAAAGTAGAACTAATATTTTTGATTTTGTTCGGTTCTATGAATTTTTTTTAATGCTTTCGTCAATTGCTTGATACAAGAAGAAACTGGAAAAATCTTGACCAAAGCAGAGAAATCCTAACTTAACAAACAATATAGAAAGAGAAAGTTGCGTTTATTTCTACCACGCGACACTTATTATCGCACACACACTTTTGATACACATCAGCAAATGAGCCAATGTGGTTGTTCAATTTGCTAGAAATAACAACCAAATCTCTTTTACATTATGCTCTTGTTAGTATTAAGGAAAGGGAAAAAATAAAAGTAATATTTTTGATTGTGTTCGGCTCTATGAATTTACCTTTTTTTTTAAAATGTTTTCGTCCATTACTTGATCAAGAAAAAAGAAATTGGAAAAATTCTAACCAAAACAGTGAAATTGTAACTTAACGAAAAATATAAAAAGAGAAAGAAAAGGTTGTATTCTAATGCCAAAAAATGTTTTTTTAGCTAAGGTGTGATTTTATAATTAAAACAAATTTAAAATTTAAATTTCAGAACATTAGACTTAACATGTTATCTGGTGTATGGCTTAATTGAAATGGGTACAAGACCTAAAACAAATGTGTGTGTGTGTGTGTGTGTGTGTGTGTGTGTGTGTGTGTGTATGATCGGATGGATAAATTGTTAGATAGATAGATTAATTGATTGATTGATTGACAGATACACAGACAGGCAGAGGGATAAGCGCACACACATATATACATATATAAATGTGTGTATATATACACACAGACGAACACACACTCGCGTTAATCATTAGACTGCGGACATGTTGCACTCGAAGATTACACAATGAATTGTATTTAGTCGCCTATTCTTACGTCTTCACTTCAAAACACGCTAAGGTCCACTTTGACAATTAATGTTCTTTGGTCGATATGAATTTACAAAGATGAATGAATGACAGTCAAGTCTACGTAATAGTCAGCAAGACCTATAAGAATTATATTCATCAGAGAATGATATAAGTGTTTTCGATCTAACATCTAGTATTTAATTTGATGTCATAGAGCTAATGTAATGCTGATCTCGAGACAATGTTTGATGAAAGAAATAATTAGCTGTAATTAAGTATTGATACCTCAACGGACATCTCCGCATATTGAATTAATACGTAGTAAAAATCTAGATGATAAAAACCTTCCTGATTATATAATATACACTAGCTATTGTGTGTGTGTCTATGTGTGTTTGTGCGTGCACGCACAAATGAAGCTACATAGAAATCCTTACACAATATATTTTTTAAAATTTCATCTAGTTTCAGCTCACGAGCTTTGGCCATGCTGGGGCACCGCCATTTAAACATAAGGACAGACGAAATACCTATTTCTTTACTACCCGCAAGGAGCTAAACACAGAGAGAACAAACAAGGACAAAGGGATTAAGTCGATTACATCGATCCCAGTGCTTAACTGCTACTTAATTGATCGACCCCGAAAGGATGAAAGGCAAAGTCGACCTCGGCGGAATTTGAACTCACACTGTAACGGCAGACGAAATATCGCTAAGCATTTCGCCCGGCATCCTAACGATTATGCCAGCTCGCTGCCTTTAAAAATATACACATATTTTCTTATGCTACTTTCACACACATATTTTCACATATATTCACATACACAGACATATTTACACATGCACACACACATTAATAGGCACAATTTTGTCATCGGAGACAACAATTAACTCTCGAACTTCCTGTTAGTCAAAGGTTAAACGAGAGAACGTATCCCACAGGCAGTTTTTTTTCCTGCTCTCTTTTCTCGATTCTTATTTCCTGTTATCTCGTCCTTGTGTGTCTCTTGACATTACTATGATTTCTGACGAATAACTATGTCTGAAACGTTAAGCTTTTTACTCGATAACACTTTAATCTATATTTATTTTCTTCTCTAAAGGTCAGCCTAACTATATTAACTGTGAATCGCCGTTGGACATTTCTTGTTTTTGTTTTTCCATTTGGTTTGCTTTATACATGTGTGAGAATGTATAACGTTATAAAATGTATGCTATAATTAGCAATAACGTGTGGATGTACATTTAATAGAATATATCCTACCAATATAAACATTTCCTAGGTTTGTTAGAGAAAAATAAGTTGTTATTTTTACGTTGATGCTTCAAGAAATTCAGAAAAGGACAATAGAACCAGAAACATCTGTATGGATCTATGAACAGAAATCATATATGTTTCAAGAAGAGAAGTAAAATTGCATGATTCAAATACAGAATGTACGAGAATAAGCATACTATGTATGTATGTATGTAAGTATGTATGTATGTATGTATGTATGTATGTATGTATGTATGTATGTATGTATTTATGTATGTATGTATTTATGTATGTATGTACGTATATATGTACGTATATGTGTATATATATATATGAATATATATGTATATATACATGTATACAGACGTATATATACATGTATATATATACATATTTATAAGTATATATATATATATATCTACGTATATATATATATGTATAGAACGAGAGAGATAGAGAAAGGGAAGGAGAGCGAGAAAAATAGATAGATAGGTAGATATATAGATAGATAGTTAGATAGATAGATAGATAGATAGATAGATAGATAGATAGATAGATAGATAGATAGATAGATAGATAGATAGATAGATAGATAGATAGATAAATAGATAGAATGCAGATATGACATTCAATGAATTTGGAAATAATACGAAGTATACACTTGAAATGTTTGATAATATCATTTCCGTTCCTTGCTTGCTGTCATTTCAAAAAAGGCATATTTACTGCACTTCAGAAAATAAAGAGAATACTGCAGCCATTGAAAAAAATAATAATGAAAAGTGTCGCCAGCAAATCTTTATTTGTAAAGATAACGAAAGTATTATGTATTATGAATTCAATACATGATTCAAGAGCCAAAGAAAACCCTGTTGAAGTTAGACAGGAATGTTATATATGAAGTAAAAAAAAAAAAGGGTTTTATTTTTACCATGTATACTTTTTTAATTTCTTCCTACGCTGTTGCACGCGTTATTTTCCCTCACCGTTTTCCATCTGTATCTGTTTGTTAAAACTAAGAGATAAATGTATATAAGCTTGTTAAATAACAACCAAGGAGACGACGGCTAGAAAACTGATTCTTTAGTTTCTGATTTTGTGTATATCAATGTAATCATCCTCAATGACATAATCAAGATATATCTTATTATAAAATGTTCTGTGTGTCTTTCCTTATCTCTCACCCACTTGTGGATAAGTAGAGGTACATGGCCTGGTGTGTTGGAAAGGCGACAAGCTGGCAGAAACGTTTTCACGCCGGGCGAAATGCGTAGCCGTATTTCGTCTGCAGCTACGTTCTGAGTTCAAATTACGCCGAGGTCGACTTTGCCTTTCATCCTTTCGGGGTCGATAAGTTAAGTACCAGTTACGCACTGAGGTCGATGTAATCGACTTAATACCTAAATCTTTCCTTGTTTGTCCCCTCTATGTTTAGCTCCTTGTGGGTAATAAAGAAACAGATATTTCGTCTGCAGATACGTTCTGAGTTCAAATTCCGCCGAGGTCGACTTTGCCTTTCATCCTTTCGGTGTCGATTAAATAAGTATCAGTTACGCCCTGGGTCGATGTAATCGACTTAATCCGTTTGTCTGTCCTTGTTTGTCCCCTCTGTGTTTAGTCCCTTATGGATGGTAAAGATATAGGTGTGTTGGATGTATGATAGTAAGTATTAGTGTTATTTCCAATGTTATTATTATTCCGCTTCTTATAACTATTTTCGCGAAATTCTAAGAATTTTAAGGAAACAATTTTCCCATCTGCACTAACACATCTCGCTTTCTCTACATTAATGTACTTTTCTTACAATTACAACACCCAGTAGAAATCCATTACAAACATATTCATATCCTTACATCCACACGCACACGAACTCGCACATACACATACACACACACAACAATGTCATACACACATCTGTAAGTTATCGTTCACTTTTTATTAGAGTTTAAGCCGTGTATTATAATAAAAGATAATATTCCTTTCTACTCTAGACACAAGGCCTCAAATTTTGAAAAAGGTGGGGGCAGTCGATTATATCGACACCAGTACGCAAGTCGTACTTAATTTATCGACCCCGAAAGGATAAAAGGCAAAGTTGACATCGGCGGAATTTGACAACAAGAGGTAATATTTTGAGGCCTTCATTAATACAAAAATTTAATGGGTAACTAAATATCTAAAACGAATTTTATAAATATGTTTATGGAAACCAATGCTGAATATCATAAATGATTCTAAGTAAACTGCTTTATGACGGCTATTAACGTTACGGAAAGGGGAATAGTGCCTTAGCTATGTAGACACGTTAGACGTACCTTGACTGTATTGGTGGAATCGTATGATGGCGGTCAAATGCTATTCGTTGTTTTAAATTCGGCCGCTGTTGCTGACTGTATCATAGTATTTGTGTATGCACATACACATATAATTATATTTATCATATGTGTATCTATGTTTTTGTGTTTATTTGGGGTCGAGAACCAATCGTTTTCGAAGCAGTTGACCGTAAATATTCAGTCACTAAATTTGAAAGAGATATTCACCTCCTGAGATCAACAGTCCTCAATATCAATACGTGTTGCTTTTGATAATAATGTTCCACCAATATTTCTTGTCTTGTAATAGTGTGTATATGCATTTTCAATAAACATCGTATTCTCTACATATACTCCGGGGCATCTTTATACAAATCGTTTTTAGATTTCGTTAGCAACGACATCATGACTCCACAAAGAGTAGTATATACATTTGTGGATTGGTGCTTTCAGAATACGTCATGTCATCCACGAAAATGTGACTTAATCGATATATTTAATCGTATCTTCAGGCATTCCGTTGTGTTATTTTATTTTTGATTGCTAGTTATTTTGCAGCTACCTCCTTCTGCTCGGGAAATCGAAACTGTTTAATAATCGTAAAGCGACCTGTGGTATTGGTCAGAGCTACACTTCATGTCAATATTAGCATCATTCTAAATGTTAACTGTTTATTAGAATCGAAGTTACAGATATTCAATCTGAATATTAACATAATAGGCTTAGGAGTGGCTGTGTGGCGAGTAGCTTGTTTATGAACCACATTTTTCGCGGGTTCAGTCCCACTGTGTGGCACCTTGGGGAAGTGTCTCCTACTATAGCCTCGAGCCGACCAAAGCCTTCTGGGTGGATATGGTAGACGGAAATTGAAAAAAGCCCGTCGTATAAATGTATATATATATATATATATATATATATATATATGTGTGTGTGTGTGTGTGTGTGTGTGTGTGTGTGTGTGTGTGTGTGTGTGTGTGTGTGTGTGTGTGCGTGTGTATGTGTGTATGCTTGTGTGTCTGTGTTTGTCCCCACCCAACATCGCTTGACAGCCAATGCTGGTGTGTTTAGGTCCCCGTAACTTAGCGTTTCGGCAAAAGAGACCGATAGAATAAGTACTAGGCTTACAAAGAATAAGTCCTGGGGTCGTTTTGCTCGACTAAAGGCGGTGCTCCACCATGGCAACAGTCAAATGAATGCAACAAGTAAAGGAGTAAAAGAGTAAAAAGAGTAATTTATGAATGTGTTAACTAGTATACCAACATAAGTGTTAACTCCACTGGATTTGTTTCCTAACTATTTTCAGAAAATGAAGATATTTTTAATGAAATAAGTCATAGGGTCGTTTTGCACGAATAAAGGCTGTGCTCCAGCATGGCCACAGTCAAATGACTGAAAGAAGTAAAAGAGAGTATAATACTAAAATTTAGCCATTTATTAGAATCGACGTGAAGTACAGGAGTACTTGATTGTAAATCGCGAATCACTATTGCAAAATAGAATAATTTCCCGTTCTCTTGTCATAATTTCTCATGACATTTATTCTCTTATATTCTCTTGTTTGTGGAATTATATCTAGAGCTATTGTGTGGCTACTCTAGCTATTCTAGCTCTTCCATTCTAGCTATTCTGATGTATGTGAAAGGTATTCTTGACGAAACTGGTTATTTAAAATTTAACTACCACGCCTAAGGATGTTGTTCGCTTCAAATTCTGAGTAATTTGGTTTATGCATTTATTTTTGCTATTGTTGTATAGCAGATGTTGTGCAATGTCATACGACAGATTAGAGTAGTCTAGACTGCGCTTAAGTCTGCTTCACTATTTTATTTTTCTCTCCAAAAGTACCTGTTAATATCGTTTCTTCCTTTCGAAATTTCCAGTTGATATTAGTATATTTGAAGGTTGTCATATCTATATCGTGAGAACGACACACTTGGGCGTAGACGTCTAGACGCTTATAGATTGCCAGCTGTTTTGGTAACACCAATTTAGGCGCTTGAATCAAATGCACTTAGGCGTAGGAGTGGCTGTGTAGTAAGTAGCTTGCTTACGAACCACATGGTTCCAGGTTCAGTCCCACTGCGTGGCACTTTGGGCAAGTGTCTTCTACTATAGCCTCGGACCGACTAAAGCCTTGTGGGTGAATTTGGTAGACGGAAACTGAAAGACGCCCATAGTATATATGTATATATGTATATATATATATACACAAATTCAAAGTGCGATAAAATAAAATTAATTATTTTCGCTGGTGTTTCTAGCACCATATATATATATATATATATATATATATATATATGTGTGTGTGTGGTGTGTGTGTGTGTGTGTTTGTGTGTGTGTGTGTGTGTGTGTATTTCTGTGTCTGTGTTTTCCTCCTCAACATCGCTTGACAACCGATGCTGATGTATTTACGTCCCCGTAATTTAGCGATTCGGCGAAATGGACCAATAGAATAAGTACTAGGCTTACAAAGAATAAGTCCTGGGGTCGATTTGCTCGGCTAAAGGCGATGTTCCAGCATGGCTACAGTCAAATGAATGAAACAAATAAAAGAGTAAAAGAGAGTTACATCGCGTGTGCACATGCTTAAGTATACTCATATGGAAAGAACGAGTGTGGGAGAAAGTGAGAGAGAGAGGGGTGAGAGATTGCAACTCATTAATTGAACACCATTGATTAAAAACATATTTCTTCTGCTCATACACATAGAGATCTATATGTACCTAGAAAAGTTTCTTTATTGGCCACACAGGGCTGCACACAGATGGGACAAGTTACAAGGTAGAGCTTTTCTTTTGGGGTAGAAAAAAAAAGTGGCGTAGGTTTTCGATCAAAAGGGATCGTAAAAGGGAAAAAAGAACAAAAAAAAGGGAAAAGAAAAAAACGAAAAAAGGAAAAGGAAAAAAAAGAAAAGAAAAAAAGAAAAAAAAAGAAAAGAAAAATGAAAAAAGAAGAAAAAAGAGGAAAAAAGGGGGAGAGGGGAAAAACGATCAATAAGGATCGTGTATCACAGTGTCATGATGTATAGTGTAAAGGAGAAAGCAAGTAAGGTTTACAGTGAGATAGATAGATAGATAGATAGGGAGAGAGAGAGAGAGAGAGAGAGGAGAGAGGATGGGTAGGGAATAGGGATAGAGGAGAGAGGAGAGAAACATTAATATGAGAAAAAGCATTAAAACATCTGATATGAAAGAAATCTGTATGCGCTCATTGACGCCATATAGACAGCGACAAACGTCACTGCACCAAATGGTTTTATATCCCCATGGTCTGCATGTCAAGTTATCCAACTGTAGGATACTTTTAGTAAGTCATTTTTTGTCGGGAACACTATTCTTTATTCCGTATTCTGTATAAAATAACATGGTTGTAAGATATATTCGTGTCAATAACTACGAATTCATCGGAAGAACACTAGGGGGAATAAAGTCAAAATTTGACATATAGCTTTGGGCCTGCTAATGTTTTCTGTGCTCAAGTATATAACAGACACTTACATTTTGGCCGAATTCAGAAATAACAATCTTCCAACAAACCAGAACGTTGCAAGACAAGTGACGACAATAAAATTTGGTTTCTGCGAGCTGTGATCCATAAAGATTGTGAAATATCCGTGAAATTTGTCAGAACATAGATATCTGTAAAAGCTCCTCTTTCAAGGTTTGCGAAAAGAAATTGTTGTTGCGTTTTCTCAACACAAAATTCTGTTACTCCCCTAACATATTTTTGTGGCATTGTCCAGTTACCTTAGCATATCGACGTGTAGTAGCGGTTGTCGGGTAAGCATCATGAAATAAGTAACATATACATATATGTACCAATATCTATCTATCTATCTATCTATCTATCTATCTATCTATCTATCTATCTATCTATCTATCTATCTATCTATCTACTATCTATCTATCTATCTATCTTTCTATCTATCTATCTATATATATATATATATATATATATATATATATATATTTATCTTTCTATTTATCCATCTATCTATCTATCTATCTATCTATCTATCTATCTATCTATCTACCTCTATATATATATATATATATATATATATATATATATATATATATATATGTGTGTGTGTGTGTGTGTGTGTGTGTGTGTGTGTGTATACACAAGGTGTAATGGATACACTGTTGCCATTTTATACATTTAGTTTCGTGCCTATGCATTATTAGCTTTTGATTTTGTCGACTACACGATATAGTAGGGTCAGTTGGACACCGTCTGTGAAAAAAGACAGCACCATGACACAATTAACTCTGCCAGACATTTGGAAACTACGTACTACACTGCTTGGCATTCACGCTGTAAGCCCCAATACGAACATTCCAGAGTGTTTCCGTGTCAATCTGAGGAGAGAGCAATCTGAAGACATGTACCGAGAGTGATAAAAGTCAAACATCCAGTCAACATCATGGTGTTTGGAGTGATCACTAGCGATGGCGACATTATGCTTCAATTCCGCACGGCCTCACACTCAACACGGAGGCCAACATCAAGTGCATGGAGGAATTAGTGCTACCCTGGGTCAAGAGGGTAGATGCTAGAAGAAACTGTGTCTGGCTACAGGAGTCATGCCACACAAGCAGGAGAAGCCGGTCATGGCTGTCAGAGAATTTCTGCGACCACATCATCCCTATCATCTGGCCGCCTAACTCCCCAGACTTCAATCCCCTTGATTATTATGAGTGGGACGCAATTGAGCGAGACAACAACAAAACTCCTTGTAACATCAAAGATGAACTAAAGGCAAGTATTATGGTAGCATTCGCCAACTTCAATATGCTCAGATCATATAAATATATATTTAATTGACACAGCTTTAAGTGAAGATGATTAATTTGCTGTTAACAGTAAACAATTAACAACTTCCCAATCTACATTTCCTCCATTTTCATTATCTTCTTTAATATACACACGTGTGTGTATGTGTGTATGTGTGTGTGTGTCTGTTCTTGTGTGTATGCATATGCTAGTTTGTGCGTGTATATCTCTGTATATATCTGTGTTTGTTTCCCCCATCTCTTGACAACCTATGTTGGTGTGTTACCGACCCCGTATCTTATCAGCCTGGCAAAAGGAACCGATAGAATAAGTATAAATTTACAAAACAAGTGCTGATGTGGATTCGTTCGACTAAACCTCTTCAACGTGGTGCCCCAGCATGACCGCCGTGTAATGACTGAGGCAAGTGAAAGACGTATATCTGAATATATACATACATGCATATACATACATACACACATACACACATACACATATAGAAGCAATTATGCGGATAAAGTAATTAGATATATTACGTATATTAAATATAATATACATTATAGTTTGGGTATGAAAGGTAGACTATTTATATATGAATACGTTATATATATATTCGTTTTTCTTTTATTTTTTAAAATATAATTTAATCCAATGATACTGAAAACACCTAACTATCTATCTCTACGCTGCTATATTTAACAACCTGTTTTCTACTAGGAAAAGCCAGTGAATGAAGGGTGAAAATTGGATATTTCGATATATTCCAGGTTTTGTCTACACAAATGTGTAAACCGAGATTTTCCATGAGTGTCATTTCGTTGCCTCAAAGAGTTTACATATTAAGAAAACAAAACAATAAAAAGAATGACTGACTGACTGACTGCTCACATTAACCACTTGAGATATAAGATATCTGTTGCCTTGATATCTTATCGCAAACAAACTTAATTATACGCGCGTCGTGGATATATGCGTTTCATCATTAATCTATGCATTTATTTAGTTCTGTCTCTGTTTGTTTGTGTGTCTCTCTCCTCATCTATATACCTGTCTCTCCCTCCCCCCTCTCTCTCTGTATATATGTATATATACATACAGAGGGAGAGAGATGTATGTACATATATATATAAATATAGATAGATACAGATGTGTTATATATATAGATATAGATGTGTAGATATTTATATATATATATTGATGTGTATGTATATATATATATATATATATATATATATATATATATATATATATATATATATGTGTGTGTGTGTGTGTGTGTATATATATATATATATATATATAATATATATATATATATATATACATATATATATTACGTTCTAGTGTACAAAAAAATTCGTCACCATTCAACAGACATTCACGATTATGAGAAGGAACTCTCGTATGACAATATGCGGACAGTAACAGGCCTTCCAAGCAAGTCACGAATCTGTCGACATACAACTGGTTTTGACATTTCCAAATTGAAATGACTTAAAGAAGACCAGGCGGATATGCAATAAATTACAGCATTAGTCCATTGCAGTGATAGTCACAGACAAATGGGGTATAACTTAATAAAACAATATATCCTGCTGGTTCTTTTATCATAGAATTTGTTGCCGTTGCCATCGATGCTGTTGTTGTCATCATCGTCGTCATCGTTGTTGTCGTCATCGTTTATGAATGTTGTGAGAACTCCAAATAATGATTTATGTGCTTAAGCGGAAATTACGGCATAAGATACGTATCTTTATTTCTTTTACGGAATGTACTTATATGCGTTTATTTATGACTTCAGATAAAGGAAAAATAGAATGGAGAGCTCGATCTCAACGTAGTTTCGGTTAAAGGATTTTGTGATCTTGGTAAGAAATACAAGAAAACTAGGTTGCAGACGAATCTGTAGTGTTTAAAGGTATAAGGTTCGAATCAGTGTAATCGCTGGATGACTTCGTTCGACTTGTTGATGTATCCTGGAAAATATAAATATTAAGGGTTTCATGATTCTGAAGGGGAGCCACGTGGTTTTATAAAACAACCCTTCCATGCCAGAGACTACGTGTCTGATTTAGATGTTAGTTCTCTATTTAGGTGTCTTGATAAGGAGGTACAAGGTAGGTACCCAGCCATTACGTGTAGTGGAATACCTATAAACCTTCGTTGGAAGTTTAATCTAGTTGCAGACCTTGACGCGAAGGTTGCTTATCAGGTTCTCTATGATTTTTATTATTATTATTATTTCTTTACTACCCACAAGGGGCTAAACACAGAAGAGACAAACAAGGACAGACAGACGGATTAAGTCGATTATATCGACCCCAGTGGGTAACTGGTACTAAATTTATCGACTCCGAAAGGATGAAAGGCAAAGTCGACCTCAGCGGAGATTGAGCTCAGAACGTAACGGCAGACGAAATACCGCTAAGCATTCCGCCCGGCGTGCTAACGTTTCTGCCAGCTCGCCGCCCCGCTCATAATGACACTAATATATGGAAATAATTGTAAGGCGGCGAGCTGGCAGAATCGTTAGCACGCCGGGCGAAATGCGTAGCCGTATTTCGTCTGTCGATACGTTCCGAGTTCAAATTCCGTCGAGGTCGAATTTGCCTTTCATCCTTTCGGGGTGGATAAATTAAGTACCAGATACGCACTGGGATCAATGTAATCGACTACACCCCTTTGCCTCTCCTTGTTTGTCCCCTCTGTGTTTAGCCCTTTGTGGGTAGTAAAGAAATATAATATATGTGAAATAAAGTCTGAGAAAACGAGAGGATTATCTCATAAGCGCTAAACCAGTGAAAAGAAGAAAGCAAGAAAACACATACGCGGTATGAAAGCATCCCACGAGTGCTATAAGAATTGGATAATCTGTCCCTGAGCAACTTAGTACGAGATAAAAGGCAGATTTCTGAGGGTTTTTGTTTTTTCTGAATCATCAAATTAGTAAATACCTATATCATTTATGTGATAAATTGATTTTCGGATATTTCCCAAAGTATATTAAAAAATACGAACAGATAAATACTAATGGGCAAAGACACTGTTTATCTAAATTATTTTGATACGCTTTACTCTTTTACTATTTTGCTTGTTTCAGTAATTTGAAAGTGGCCATGCTGGAGCACCGCCTTTAGTCGAGCAAATCGACCGCAGGACTTATTCGTTCTGAGCCTACTACTTATTCTATCGGTCTCTTATGCCGAACCGCTAAGTTACGGAGACGTAAACACGCCAGGATCTGTTGTCAAGCGATGTCGGGGGGACAAACCCAGACTCACAAACATATACACACACATACATATATATACATATATACGGCGGGCTTCTTTCAGTTTCCGTCTACTAAATCCACACACAAGGCTTTGGTCGGCCCGAGGCTATAGCAGAAGACATTTGCTCAAGGTACCACACAGTGGGACTGAACCCGGAACTATGTGGTTCATAAGCAAGCTACTTACCACAGAGCTACTCTTACGCCTATACTGTTTATGTAAATTATTTAATTCACAGTCGTTACTAAGTATCTTTTGTTATGTGTCTACTGTCTACTTTATAGAGATGTAACGCTGATATGATACACGCAAATTTTAAATATTATATGATATACAATGAAATTTACAGAAAGAAATTGTATTTATCAGATACAAATTAATACGCATGTATGTCATGACTGTGTGACTTTTATTAAGCCAATGATTATTCACGTAAATGATATTTCTTTATTCGACGTCTTATGCACAAATAATTGTTTTTCGCTTGAAATTTAACTTACTATAAGTCTTTAGACAGGATATTGACTGAAAATCATATTTCGGCGGAATGTTTGCAATAATGTACAAAGGGGAAAATGCCCGCTGCAACTGCCATTTTGAAATTGATGCTTGATACGAACGTCACGGAAACAAAACGCCCGAGTAGCCTACTAGATTCATCAGGCGCTACTGTCAAAAATCAGTGGGTTCTCTAGAAGCCTGATAAATAATCTGGTACCAGGACAATTTCTATGTCATATTGTGTTTGTTTTTGTTTGGTTTTGGACTGAAAGGTAGCAGGAGGTGCACTATTTATTTATTTATTTTTCGGGCTGAACTACATGAATGAATAAATGAACAGAACTAATATTTAGCTAATATCGGTAATTTTTTCATAGCCAATATTTATTCTTTGTTCGCAAGAAGGTGAAAAAAAGGAAAAGATAAAAGTGTAGCTGAGATTTGTCTTTGACAGCTTACTATGTATAGAAATTGGGAGAGGTTTTTGTTTTCTGCCAGCAATAACTGTACGAAAATTTCCTGCTAATACCAAAGAAGTTACAGTTTCTATCCAAAGTTCAATGCCTTAAGTGGACACAAAATTAATAAAGAATTAAGTCGACATAATCCAATACATGTAAAGACTTTTAAACACAGGGATAGAATTTATGCAGAAGAATACCTCTTCTTACTTGCAATTTGTAATACAAATGAAAGTCGTAAATTAGTTTGAAGAAAGCACAGAATTCTGAGGCTGAGAGTAAAAATGTTGCTTCAGTTCCTGACTGATTTGTACGATTTAGTAATTACTTTACATAACATCCAGTATACAGGTGTGTTGTATCTGCAGATAAGAAGCTCTAAAACTATGTCTATCTCTACTGAAAAATATTATTCACAGCAAGCACCACAACAAGTATTTACTCAGACAAAACAGAGCTCGTTTAAAAACGATTTTAGAAAGTTTTCCTTTTAAACAAGACGATAGCTGCTCCTGATTTGGGGGATCCCAAACATCGTTTGTTTCACTTACTTAGCACCGATAATTCCACAGTTCTCATATGTAAGTAACTTGCTCTTTATATTCTTTATACACCAAGAGATCTCTTTGTAAACATTATCATCTTGGCTCAAGGCCCAAGAACAATGGTAAGTGCTACATTCGAAACCTCTATTATTTTAACGGATCACATTTAAACAGTTTATTTATTATTTTTTTGTGTACTTGTTTCAGTCATCTGACTGCGACCATGCTAGAGCACCGCCTTTATAGGGAAAATTGGGAGGTGAAAGATATAAGAATGAGCGAGGAATTCGTGGAAAATATGGATGAGTATTTCGAAGTAAGAATGGATATGGAATTTATTCGTATTGGGAAAGAACATTCAAGTGACGGTAAAAACCAAAGGACAGGTAAGTGATGCTAACGGATGGGGCCTTTAGCATCGCTTTCATATTATCATTTTTTCATGTAACAATTCATCCTTCATAAATTTAATTGTAATGTTCTATGTCCCCATGTCTTGTAATGTCCCCCTCTTCGTCGCCCCTTGTGGGTAATAAAGAAATAGTGAAGTAGGTGAGACCAGGTATGCAGTGATTGAAAAGGAGAGAATAGATGAGTTTATGACAAGGTGCGAAAGGGAGAATTGGGAGGTGGAAGAGACAAGTATGAGTGATGAATCTGTGAAAAATATAGAGGATTGTTTTGAAGTAAGAATAGAGAAGAACGGTTTTATTATTGGGAATGAACATTTAAGTGAAAGTGAAAACCAAAAGACAGGTAAGTGATACTTTCATATTATCATTTTTTCATTTAAAAATTCATTCTCCATACTATTAATTATAATGTTCTATGTCCCCAATGTTTTGTAATGTCCCATCTGCATCGCCCCTTGTGGGTAATAAAAAATCAGATATACAGGGGTTGGCAAAGATAGCTGGATGTAGTAAAATAAACGAAAGTGAAGAGTTTCATAATTTACTTGATGACGAAATGTATATCAAGGAGCTCAAATGCATGGAACATCATAGTACTGAAGAAGAAGATGAATATGAGACAACATCACAAGTGAAGATTTTGTCCAAATGTTTTCAGTTTTTACCAAAAGTATATTCTCATTTTCACAAAAACATATTCTCATTTATAGAGATGTTAAGGAGTAAATAGAATTATTATAGTTTCAAATTTCGGCTCAAGGCCAGCGGTTTGTGGCAGGAGTACAATTTCGATTACATAGAACACAGTACTAATGGTACTGGACTGTTAGTTATATTATCAAAACCGAAAGGATGAAATGTAACGATAACCGCGGCAGAATTTGAAATTAGAACGTAAAGACGGACGAAACAACGCTAAGCATTTAGTCTGGCGTACTAACGGTTCTACGAGCTCGCTGGCTTAAACAGGCAGAATAATAATTCTTTCTTCTATAGGCTCAATGTCTGACATTTGAACAGAGGGAGCCAGTCAATTATATCGACCTCAGTGCTCAACTGGTACTTAAGTTATCGACCACAAGGAATGAAATGCAAAGTCTGCCTCGGTGGGGTCTGAATAGCGAGCATAAGACAAGAAGTAATGGAGCTAAACATTTTATCCAACGCGCTGACAAATCTACCCGCCTACTGCCTTAGTAAGTGGGAAAATAAGGGTTTCATATATTTTCTGTAAAGAATTATTCCAAAACTAGAAAAAATGCTCGACGACGAATATATTGTATATATTGTATATATTGTATATAATTAGTTCATGGTTTCTATCAATCACACTTAAATATATGTAGAGCAGACTTAGGTATATATTTCAATGTCATCTATTAGAAGGTATTTCCGCCATTGTTTAAATGTTTGAAGATTTGCGATGAAGTATATACAGCAGGAACGCAGTTTTTGTAGTATGATTTTAACGATAAAAAAGTTTTATTCACTATTCACTAAAAGAAGAAAAAATGATCCACGAATTTATCATCGATGGTAAGGAAGAAGTTGATTCATGTACAACACTTATATATTTATAAATGCATATATTTTGCAGCTGTTTATATGTAAATAATGTCCTTTTCATTGTTCAGAGTGGTAAATGTTGGCCACACTTTCATTAGCATGCATTTTTACTGTTTAAATTATTTACATGTTACTTAACAAAATTAGTAAATATGACACTTATAAGTAACTTATCGCATTTGACACCATAACTATGAAGCAGATAGACTAAATTGCGCGGATGTTTTCGGTTTGAACGGCAGTTTTTAAAATAATTTCCACGTAACTAAACACTTTTAAACTTCGCATACTGGTAGAATGTGTTTATAAAACATCTTCTTCTCTTGGCTTTATTGAGAAAATTCCATAGTTTGTAAGATATTTGTTGTTTTTTTTCTTCAATTTCTGCTATTCCAACCAATCAATGACGTCTATTGAGGTGAAAATATTCTGTGCCGTATGAATATGTCCCTCGTTTAAGAAACACATTGGGTTTATTTACATTTCTGAATAAAAAAAGATACCCTCCCCCCACCCCTAACCCTAACCCTAACTAACCATAAAACAGATTGAAATGCAATAGATCGATACTAGGGTCATAATTATGGGTGACAACTTCATATGACACCGCTAGAAAAAACTGCCGTTCAAAACGAAAAGATCCAATTGCGCATTAAATTAATATTTATGAGGAATGTCCTGTGCGCAGCATTTGTGAATCGAAATTCTCGTAGGCAGAGGCATTCCCTGTTCTCAACGCGTAAGAATTGTATATTTTATTCAGAGATAAACTAAAATGTACCTCCTTTGTTATTCCTTAATAAAAACATTTCCCTTGACATTAACATTTGCAGTTTGTGTTTCTATTTCTTTTTAGTGTTTCTAAAAATCGACAGCTTCAGTGGTCTTTGTGGAAGAAGTTATTACTGAAGAATTAGGATGCGTAATTAATAGTTCAGGGCTGCAGAGATTTTGATAATTGCCCGTAGTTTTGAATTAAATAATTTATGCAACGATTTATAGCAGACTTAGTAATTCACATCATAATGAACAGATGTAAATGGTGAAATCTCACGAGTGGAAAACAAGCTTCATGCTCGTATTGGTTGAATCAGTCATTTGTAAGGGTCTATTCATCCATCCTATCTACCCATTAGATCCTGGAGTGTCATAGGGGTAGATTTATCAGGTACCTCCTCAATAAGACGGTACTAGAAGCAACTGTCATTACACTTTCTGGCTTGGCTTTTAAAAGTTCAAATTTTCATTGAGTAGACTTTGTCTTAAATCAGAATTTGATATACAAAAGTACCGATGTTCGCTAAATATCAGTTCTCTTCCTTTATTCATTCATGTAGTTCAGCTCATAAGCTGTGGCCATGCTACCGTACGACCTGTATTCATTTCTGTGACGTAGTTCTTATTTTTTTATTGCCTACAAGGGGCTAAGCATAGAGGGGACAAACAAGGAGAGACAAAGAGATTAAGTCGATTATATCGACCCCAGTGCGTAACTGGTACTTATTTAATCGACCCCGAAATGATGAAAGGCAAAGTCGACTTCGGGGGAATTTGAACTCAGAACGTCACGGCAGACGAAATACCAATAAGCATTTCGCCCGGCGTGCTAACGCTTCTGCTAGCTCGCCGCCTTTTCTGTGACGTAGTTCTACTGTACGATATTCGAGATAAGTTTCTAAATACAGTAAAGAAAATGAACAACAAAATATGAAAAAAAAGCCGATCGTGAGAATAATAACGGCAACCATATTCTGCAACTGCATTCAATTGTGAATATTTGATTTCTTTTTTCTCTTTATTAACTACTACTTTGTAATTGTTGCTATTGGCATTACAATTGTTATTATTCTTATATCTACTTGTGGTTGCCTTAAAACTATTGTCTCCTATAAAAACTTTGAATAAATAACATTTCAATATGATTTGCATTTGTTTCTTTATCTTCTATTTTTCTTTCTTTAACCGTTCAACGTTTGATATAAAATTCGTTGCTAAAGTGATCGGGGTTGAAACGCTACTTGCGGTGCAATTGAAACAAAAACCGGAAAGAAACTTATGACGAGTACCAAGCATTTGTGATAACGTAGCTTTTTCAAACAAAGACGTCTGTGTATTATACACGTACTTAAGTAGCAACAATCTCAAGGCAAAGGGACTTATCGATATGTTACCTCGTATATACTATTACGTATTGTATTCACAGGTCGTAGCCAAAGCCAATTTGATATATTTTTAATTAAGCCCTCAAGTGATAACCATGCGTTTTAATCTGAAATCTGACGCGTAATGTTTGCCACGGTAAAAGATAACAAGGTCTCTGTGCAAGTCATTCTGATAAGTTATCTAGTATTTCATTCCATCGAAATTGCTTTTCGCCATTCATTACCAAATATAAAATGAAAGAAAATAATACACATACACACATAAAAACATACATATATAATTATATATATATATACACAAATACATATGTATATATATATATATATATATATATATATATATATGTATGTATGTATGTATTATTTCTATATATATACGTGTGTGTGTGTGTGGTGTGTGTGTGTGTGTGTGAGTGTGTGTGCGTCTAAGTTTCACGGGAATATAAACAAATTAATTAATATATATAATTGTTTTTCTCAAGATTGAAATAGGCGGAAACAAGAAAAATCTATATAATTGCCTTATTTCCGATAATTAATTTCAAATTATATAGCCCAATACATACATACATACGTGCATACATACATATATGCATACATATATATATATATATATATATATATTCATATACATATATATATTCATACAAATTCGAATATACATGTGTTTGCGCGTGTGGACGTGTGTGTATTCATATGTATGTGCGTGCGCGCTGGTATATAGCGTGTGTATACATGCGTGTGTGTATGTATATGTGTGTCTGTGTTCATTAGACTCAACGTTTCAGAATCTCGATCTGTTTGTAGATTAAATATCATATAGTTATGTATATTTATCATCAACTTGTTATTCAATACCTAAATTATAGCATTACCAACGATGGGTATTTTACGTGATCACTCGACTGGCTTCAAATAGCAGTCAAATATCCCTCAGATCATTCCAACAGGTTTACGAAAGGGAATACTATAGTGGAATTGTAGTTATGCGGAAGCACTCCGTCGGTTACGATGACGAGGGTTCCGGTTGATCCGATCAACGGAACAGCGTGCTCGTGAAATTAACGTGTAAGTGGCTGAGCACTCCATAGACACGTGTACCCTTAACGTACTTCTCGGGGATATTGAGCGTGACACAGAGAGTGACAAGGCCGGCCCCTTGAAATACAGGTACAACATAAACAGGAAGTTAGAGTGAGAGAAAGTTGTGGTGAAAGAGTACAGCAGGGATCACCACCATCCCTGCCGTAGCCTCGTGGAGCTTTAGGTGTTTTCGTTCAATAAACACTCACAACGCCCGGTCTGGGAATCGAAACCGCGATCCTACGACCGCGAGTCCGCTGCCCTAACCACTGGGCCATTGCGCCTCCAAACTGTAGTTATACACATTCTTCAAATAAGGTCGTTGGTTCATCTTTATTATTTAAAATTCTCTTAATCGGCGGTTTGCACAATCAAGAATCGCATGTAATGAAGAGTAACCGCAAAATATAGGCGTTCTGATTATTACGATGTTTAGTAGCGTGTTGTATATATTTCCCATATGATAGGTGGTTACATCAGTATTGTCAATTAATCGAACAATTTTAACTCCTTATATTGCACGTCTGAGACTATAAATATGTCTATAAATAAACTCTTTATTATTTTACTTGTTTCAGACATTTGACTGTGGCCAAGCTGAAGCACCGCCTTTAGTCGAGTAAATTGACCCCAGGACTTATTCTTTGTAAGCCTAGTACTTATTCTATCGTTCTTTTCTGCCGAACCGCTAGGTTACGGGGACGTAAACACAACAGTATCGGTTGTCAAGTGATGTTGGGGTGGGACAGACAAACATATACACACATACATATATATATATATATACCTATACGATGGGCTTCATTCAGTTTCCGTCTGTGAAATCCACTCACAAGGCTTTGGTCGGCCCGAGGCTATAGTAGAAGACACTTGCCCAATTTATCACGCAGTGGGACTGAACCTGGAATTATGTAGTTCGTAGGCAAGCTACTTTCCACACAAACACTTCACTGATTTTTTTCTCAGTCGCATATTTGACATTTATTTCAAGCATCACTATATTCCATGATCGCGCCGAGGTCGAATGTGCTTTTCATCTTTTAGGGTTTGATAAATTAAGTACCAGTTTCGTACTGATGTCGATGTAATCAACTGGCCCCTGTGCTACAATTTCGGGCCTTGTGACTAGAGTATAGAACAATATGAATGGTGGTCAGCGCCAAGTGACATAGAGTGCTGCAACCAGTTATAAGCAAACACACTTGAATATCATTTTTTTCTTCATCTACTTCAATAAAACATGTCTTCCCATTGTTGTCTTCTGCCATTGTGTATTTATTATAGACTTTTATTTTTAGTGATATTTTGAAAATGTCTTCTTAGTATAATTGTATAATGATCTGAGCTACCAGAAAAGTATTTTAAAATAATATTTGTTCGACTTTACCTTTATTGTTAACCCCCAGAATTAACATTTAATATTATGCATGCAAGTACCAGTTACGCACTGGTGTCGGTATTATCGACTTAATCCCTTTGTGTGTCTTTGTTTGTCCACTCTATGTTTAGCCGTCTGTGAGCAATAAATAATAAATATTATGCATATATGCATGGCTGAATGGCATGAATTTGTCTTCAATGGGTACATAAAATAGATTCTTCTTCTCCTTCTTCTTCTTCTTCTCTTCTTCTTCTTCTTCTTCTTCTTCTTCTTCTTCATCTTACTATTCTTCTTCTTCTTCTTCTTCTTCATCTTCCTCGTCTTCTTCTTCTTCTTCTTCATCTTCCTCGTCTTCTTCCTCTCCTTCTTCTTCTTCCTCTCCTTCTTCTTCTTCTTCTCTTCTTCTCCTTCTTCTCCTTCTTCTTCTTCTTCTTCTTCTACTTCTCCTTCTCCTCCTTCTTCTTCCTCCTTCTTCTCCTCCCTCTTCTTCTTCTTCTTCTCTTCTTCGTCATCTTCCTATTCATTTTCTTCTTTTTCTTCCTCTTCTTCGTCTTCTTCTTCTTTTTCAACTTCCTATTCTTCCTCTTCTTCTTCTTCTTTATCTTACTATTCTTCTTCTTTCTCTTCTTCTTCTTCGTTCTCTTCTTCTTCTTCTTCTTCTTCTTCATCTTCCTATTCTTTTTCTTTCTCTTCTTCTTCTTCCTCCTCCTCCTCCTCTTTTTCTTCTTCTTCTTCTTCTTCTTCTTCTTCTTCTTCTTCTCCGTCCTCGTTGTCGTCGTCATCGTCGACTTCATTGTCGATATCGTCTCTCCGTCTTCCTCGTCGCCTTCATTATCCTTGGTGTTATTTCTTTTCTTTTCATTGCTGTTGCTGTTACTGTTCTAGTTACTAGTGTTGGTACTGTTTCTGGCACTGTATTTGCTGCTGTGAATACGGCTACCGCTGCTATTGTTACTAGAATGTTCTTCCATTGTTATACTCCAAGACACCGTAAACTATTGTCTTAATAAATTTTATCAGCATAAACGATTTGTCTCAAATTTTCTACTTATCTTTCTGATCTCATTTTATCCAGTGACTTTATAATAGAAAATGAATTGTGTTTAAAAATAGCCGGAATATCTGACCGCTTTCATATCTTCTTTGCATTGAACAATGAGCTTAAATTCAGCAAACTCAACAATAAAACTTCTTTAGAAACTTTAGCATAATAATAATAACAACAACAACAATAATAATAATAATAATATAATAATAATAATAATAATAATAATAATAATAATAACCATAACAACAACAATAACAACAACAATAATAATAACATAATAATAATAATAACAATTATAATAATAATGACAATAACATTAACAATGATAATAGTAATAATAATAATAATAATAATAATAGTAATAATAATAATGATAATAATAATAATAATAATATTAATAATAATAATAATAATAATTGTAATAATAATAATAATAATAATAATAATAATAACAATCGGAAGAATTCAGTGCACCTTCGCATTTTATTTCGCTGGAGCACTGAATGTCGTTACCCGAAAAAACAGGATACTTCAGCACACTTGTGTCCGCATTTGATACTGTTTTGCCTAAAGTGAAATAAAATAAGACAAATATATTTTTATCAGAAATGCACGCTTTATTTCTTATATAAAAAGACAATACTTGAAGCTCCTTAAAATGTAAATGCTTACGTTACTCTTTATTCCAAATGTCAACGTTCTATATTTGAAAGACAAAAAAAGACAGAAAAAAAGACAAAATACAACGCTACTCCGTGAAACGAGACGGCCTTGAAGATGGCAATAGAGAAGACAATTATTTTATATTATTAGAACCGTCTTAGCAGAATAATGCCCCATTCATAAGATCTCATGTCTAATGACTTATAAAGCAATACTTACTTGTACTTATCGACTTATATTTGTTTTTGATAAATTATTTACAAATGTAAAAGAAATGCTACACGATCTTCGAAAATTATTTAACAGGACATTAGAAGAAATAATAAAAAATGGAATTAACCATATCTACCATTGGTAGAAGTTCTGCAATTCTGTCGGTTATATGAACCCAAGTACATGACTGGTACTTAATTTATCGATACCGGAAGGATGAACGGCAAAGTGGACCTCAGAGAGACCGAGTTCTGAATGTAAAGACGAAGGACGAAAAGCCGCCAAGTATTTAATACGGCAAGGTAACGGTTCTGTCTGTCCACCGCATTTAGGAATATAATTAATCATAATTATTTTCTTGTCTAGCCACAAGGCCTGAAGTTTTGGGGAGGGAGCCAGTCGATTAGATCGACCCCAGCACTTAACTGGTACGTAATTTATCGATCACGAAATGATGAAAGGCAAAGTCACCCTCAGGGGAATTTGAACTCAGAACGTAACGGCATACGAAATTTCTATTTCTTTATTACCCACAAGGGGCTAAACATGGAGGGGACAAACAAGGGCAGACATAGGCATTAAGTCCATTACATCGACCTCAGTGCGTAACTGGTACTTAATTTATCGACCCCGAAAGGATGAAAGGCGAAGTCGACCTCAGCAGAATTTCAACTCACAACGTAACGGCAGACGAAATACGGCTACGCATTTCGCCCGGCGTGCTAACGTTTCTGCCAGCTCGCCGCTTTGTTAATAATGATGGTTTTGATGCTTCAGTTAATACACATGTGACCCAAATTCTATGTATTCTCTGAAGCCGACCACATTCCCGAAGTAATGAACGAACAAGTCAGTTCAACCACTTACTTTGAAGATAGGAAAGTAGTAAGCGGAATGACAATAAAAGTATGTTCATTCATTAACCGACTATTTCTTTCAACATAGAGCTGAAATATAGTTAATCATCCTGTAGAATATAGTATCCAAAATTCGTAGAAACCAAACCATACCTTTTTCCATAAAGACCATATTGAACAATAGAGATCCCTATATACCAAATACGAGTGTGCCATCATCAGAAGTTCTTTGTAAATAAATTTGTTTGACTACTAATGACTGGAGAATACACACAAACTTTAATTTCTCCCAACAACGGTTTGTATAGTAGCCCAATTTTTATCTAATTGCCTACCATCTAAAATTGCGCTATAACTCATTGAAAAATGTAGTACTATATATACTAGAGACGGCTGATTCACCTGCACTCATGCACACGTATAACCTATGATATGCTTTCAATGCATGACATGTTGCCTGCCTTATTATGACTCCATATCTAGGCTACTCTATACTTTGGTATTACACCGTTAACAAAGTATAATGCTGAATATATTTGAGGATTAGCTATAACGTAGAAATAGAGCGAAAAATATTGAATGAATAACAGAAAACAAATTATTGGTATTTTGAATTGTTTATTTGCACGCTGGTTCTTATGATTATATATTCTCACAAAATCGTTTCAATAAAAAAAAATTTAATCGAACGATATTGCACATGACTCTTTTCTCTATATAGCCGAGAATTCGTAATTAAACCCCGTATTTTTGGGGGGTAACACTGCAGATATATGTAACCTTAAAGCAGTTCTCATTTCGGAAGAAATCAAACGGGATTTTTGAAAGCCTTGTACATTTAAAAGAGAATGATATGTTCAATTCCAGTTATAGACTACTTCTTTCTTCATCGACCGCAGAATAATAGAAAGCAGGTTTTGAATTGAGTGTTCAGAAATATAGAACCGATGCTTCAGTTCTTTCTATTCTGTCTTTGATAAATCTACCATTCATCTCTCCTATTCGGCGTGAATGTATGGCCTGATACGATATCTGCTGTGAGTG
Organism: Octopus sinensis; assembly: GCF_006345805.1. NCBI lineage: Eukaryota > Metazoa > Mollusca > Cephalopoda > Octopoda > Octopodidae > Octopus > Octopus sinensis. The sequence goes on from NC_043008.1 coordinate 17,220,186, forward strand.
TATCTTTTTATCCAAACTAGGAATAATAGCCCTCTCATGGAAGAGAAAATTATACCTCCTACAGCTACATGATTTTAATGGCTTTTCCATATTTGCGAGTATTCATGGCAGTATTTTGAGTCTACAAATATACGAATAATCGAACTATATCCTCTGTCTAATGGCTTTATTTTAACAAACCAAGAAACTTCTACATAATAGCTCAGTTTGTTACAAATAGCAGCTAATTGTCCCTCAAATTACATTTCGTCATTAAATGCTATAGACACATTACGTAGTTTTTTGTTTTACTTGAAATGGAAATATCCTGGGAGATATTTTAAGTCTACAGATAATAATGTTATTTTTTCTTTCTTTTCTTCATTTCTCTATAATCTTTTATTTTTATTTTTGTTTTTGATAGATTATCCCACTCTTGCATATCATCATGGTAATTAACAAAACCAAATGTCGGTGAGAATGGGTTGTACGGGAGTCGTTGGGATAGAATGTCAACGTTTGTTCATCATCTAATATTTAACAGCAGACAATTTGTTTCCTTATTACCCACAAGTGGCTAAACATAGAGGGGACAAACAAGGACGAACAAAGGGATTAAGTCGATTATATCGACCCCAGTGCGTAACTGGTACTTAATTTATCGACCCCGAACGGATGAAAGTCGACTTCGGCGGAATTTAAACTCAGAGCGTAACGGCAGACGAAATACAGCTACGCATTTCGCCCGGCGTGCTAACGTTTCTGCTAGCTCGTCGCCTTATATATTTAACTACTTAGAATCAATAGCTGCTTTCAAAACTTCGATAAATGATACGTGCAATAATGCAGAATGAATAATATAGCACGACTTGCTTCATTTACTTATAAATGTTTACTTTGTGCGTTCAACTCTCGCCGGGTTGCATATAGTTTTATATCCTTGTTATGTTAAAAAAATATCGGTGAAGTATTGATTTCAAATTTTGGTACAAGGCCAGCAGTTTTGGGAGAAGGGTTCAGTCGATTACATTGATCCAAGTGCTCAGTTGGTACTTATGTTATCGGTCCCGAAAGACTGAAATGCAAAATCGACCTCGACGGAAATTGAACTCGCAGCACAAAGACGGACGAAATGCCGCTATGCATTGCTCAGCAGGCTTACTGATTCTGCCAGCTCGCTGTATTAAACTAGTGAAATATTGTCGTCTGTTTACTCCTAGAATCCTTCCAACCACAAATGCGACTTTGTGAGTATATCAGAAATGATTTTTTTTATTATTGATGTAATACAATCAACAACATTCTACACTTTAAGATAAAGACAATCAGCGGGAGAAACTGGTGACATTTATCTAAGCATTTAGCATGTTAGAATTTATATTCTTTCAACTATGTGAAAATACGTGCCGTACAGAAAGAGGTTTGCTTTTACAATTCATAGATGTTGAAGTTTAAGCCAAGTTTCATTTATTGTTTTGAGATTGTCATAGTTCGTTATTGTGTCTAGATCTCAAATAGTTATTGTTATGAATTTGCGATTAAGCTCATACATTTCTCTCTCTCTTTCTCTCTTTCCTCCCCCCTCTCTCTCTCTCTCTCACACACAAATGAAAGGCGCTATGATCTGACAAGATCACAGCTTTTTCCAATTTTTTTTTTTTTTTTGCTTTTTTTAATAATTCAGTCTTTGTCTGTAATTCGACAATCTAATAACAATATCAATTAGCATCATTAGCTTTTGTTGTTTATCATGAACTATAATGTCTGGTCGGTTTGCTGTCATTGATGTGCATCTTGCCATTGTTTAATATCTCTTTGTTTTGTTATAATGATTTATCAAACTTATTTATTTTCTCTCTTTTATTACCATAGGTGTGTTTTGATTTTCCAGAATAGCATTTACCACTTAAATGCCAGTGACTACAACTTACCAACTTCATTATCGCTTTAATGTTAGGTGTGTGGTAGAAGTGCTGGGAATACAATGAGTAGCACAATCAATCTTCTCACCATCATATTGTCAAAGTTCTGCATCCAGAAAATGCTTTTCTGTTCATAATTATTTATGTTTAATATATTTTCTAGCCATATGTGTATCATATTAAATGCAAATACATCGCGGAAATTCAGGATCTTTTCGGTTTGAACGGCGGTTTTTTCTAGCGGTGTCATATGAAATTGTCACCCATAATTATGATCCTAGTATCGATCTATTGCATTTCAATCTGTTTTAGGGTTAGGTTTAGGGTTAGGGTTAGGGGTGGGAGGAAGGGTATCTTTTTTACTTCAGAAATGTAAATAAACCCAATCTATTTCTTAAACGAGGGACATATTCATACGGCACAGAATGTTGTTTTTTACCTCAATAGACGCCATTGATCGGTTAAAATTGCAGAAATTGAAGAAAAAACAACAAATATCTTACTAACTATAGAATTTTCTCAATAAAGCCACGAGAAAAAGATGTTTTATAAGCACATTCTATCAGTATACGAAGTTTAACATTTTTTAGTTGCCTAGAAAGTATGTTAAAAACTGCCGTTCAAACCGAAAAGATCCAAAATTCAGATTAATCTGGGTTTTCATCGTCTGGAGATATATATTACGGACGTACCATGTTTATTCACGAAGGTATAACACGGCCAAACGAAAATCTCGTCCAGCAGCCATGCTGAAAATGATAAATGACTTTTTGAGCTTTGATTGTGGCCTGTGCTGTTGTTGCCGGATATTAAATTAGCATCCGTTTGACAGTTAGTGCATACAGTTAATGCATACACGTGATCAGCTCATGGAGGTAGAAATGCGCATGTAATATTCTCAACACGGCTGCTGGACGAATTGCGGCTGTACGTTTATAAGAGATAATGTCTCTGGATAAATACCTATTTATTTACTACACACAAGGGGCTAAACACAGAGAGGACAAACAAGGACAGACAAACGGATTAAGTCGATTACATAAACCCCAGTGTGTAGCTGGTACTTAATATATCGATCCCGAAAGGATGAAAGGCAAAGTCGACCTCGGCGGAATTTGAACTCAGAACGTAGCGGTAGACGAAATACCACTAAGCATTTAGCCCGGCGTGCTAACGGTTCTGCCAACACATTGTCTTTTCTGGACAAATACCGCAGTTAATTTAACCTTTGGTGATATACTGGCAGGAAGTGTGCTACAGGGATGGTCATTTCAATCTAACTCTGTTTCTGTTGCATATAACGAATAATTTCCCTTCTCTTAGGTTATAACATCCAAGTTTCCATAATCTTATATTCTGCTGTTATGATTCATTACCTTATTTGCTAATTGGATTAGATTATTTTGGCAGTTTATTATAAATTGGTTACGAGGTCTCTTTTGTATTTTATCATATTCCAACTATTATATATTTTATATTTTCGTCTTATGTTCTTCATGAAAAATTTCCTTTCAAGGTCGGACTTACCCTGCGGCCCCTTTTACAACCAGCACGCTACGACATCTCTGTTTACGTTTCTCATTACGTAAATTATTGCGTATATAATTATTCTTATAAGCTTTTATTTCTGTATTTAATATCTTTTTATTGATATACATAATACTTGCTTATTGCTTGAATAGCATTTCTCACTCTTGATTTACTTTTAAGAATTTCCTAATCTCTATTCAGCACTCTTTTCCAATAATGTATTTCATGCATACTTTTAATGAACACTTTTAATGAACACCTTTACCCTGAGGTATTTATGGCGTTTTGGGCGTTTGGATTATTCTTTATATATCCCGTTTCAGAAAATTATCCGCTTTTGCTTGGTATAGTAAGGATTTTACCGATAAACAGCTAACTTATAATTTCGGTAGGATATTGGAGAGAAGCGTGGACAAACGTTAACTGTAATGTATATAGACTGGAATAATCTAGATTATAAATATTAGCGTATCAAATCCATTTTCCTCATTGAACTTTGTCAATAAAATTTTCCGTCTCAGTAATAATCACGTATGTGAGAGAAGAGGAGAAATTTATGATAATCATACCACAACTATGGTCACTAATATGGTATTCCCTTCAAATATTCTTTATGAATATACTAATAATTTATATGTATATCTTATTTCAAATAGCAAATATCATATTTACCTGTTAGTTTTACTGTTGTTATAATCGAGTCTTAATAACATTATTGAAGTATTTTTCACAATTTTGTTTCAAATTTAAACCATACACGTACAATAATCTTTTCAGGGTTTACGTTATACTAGAACGAATTATCTACAGCAGAATTCTACGCTTTATTGTCACTCTTTAAGCTTCTTATTCTTGAGATGGCACATCAAGGTTCATTCTTGATTGTGAAAGTGAAAGAATTTTAGCTGCAGGCATAGATGTGCTTCCATAATGATGGATATTTCAGATTATCATAATGCTTTGAAAGACCTTTAAAATGCATGCCTTTCCATTCCCATTTCCTTACACCTGCTACAGTATAATTTATGTTATTTTCTCAGAATTTCGTTTTGGGATTTGGTTTGCAAGATTCTTTATGTGAGTTCGTATGTTGAAGCATATTCTGTTGTGTCTGGGGAGATTCATTTTCATTTTGCACCTTATAATTTAACACGCTCTCCGGTAAAATTTCCATTTATTCCTTATTTTTATTTTCCTAAAATTTTCGTTGCGCCTTACAACCTTTTCGCTAGTATTAACCCTAATTTTCTCAGTAGTTTTATGATAATGATCATGGATGGTGCTGTGAGCAAAACATTTCCTAATACACATGTGATATATATATGATAATACATATTTAGCTTTGCTAGCTACTTCTTGAATAAAACCAATTTTGCTTAGATCACCTTTACTCTGTGTTATCTGAGTAACAGTTGAACAGTGTTTTTCGTGCGCATTCTCTTGAGGAGATGCACGATGTCTCTTCATCACTGTATTATGCAGAAACGACCAATATCTGAAGCGAATGGGTGAAGCATATCATACTATTATTTGAATTGAATCCATCGTGAAAATCACCACGTTACATTTTTTTGAGCTAGGAGGGCGGGTAGTTTTTCTGTAACATATTGACTGGTGTACAGGGTTCTCTGGAGGACTAAACTGTGATGATTGAACACAAATACTTTCCGTTTCTGCCAAACCCTCATTAATCATTTAAGGTGTTAGTTGGAAAGGAAGTCGTTGATTTCCATTAAGTTCGTTGAAACATTTGTGTGAATTACGAAAGGTTACATGTAAACGGGGCTACCTTTTACCGTTGGCGGCCAGAGTGATTCAGCTCTGTTGGGATTTCCCTGCTTGCTAATTTCCTCCTCTCAATTTTCTCTTCATTATATTCTTACTTTGTTTGGTGTGCTTTTTTATGTCGTTCTCGTCTAAAATCATCAATTACATCAATATTTTATCCTTTATGTCAATTCAAAAAGTCATCACCACGACATCATCATCGTCATCACCATCGTGGTGGTGGTGGTGGTGGTGGTGGTGTTGTTGTTGTTGTTGTTGGTGGTGGTGGTGGTGGTGGTGGTGATGATGATGATGATGATGATGAAGGTGATGATGATTATGATTATGATGATGATGATGATGTCGTCGTCGTCGTCGTCAGAAATTCCGTTACTTAAAACCAGCGTATTCGTCACAACGTTAATGAATCGGTCTAGATATATTTGGTTATTTAATTGCCAGCACTACTGCTAGGTTTCGAAACCGCATTATTGTTAACTCTATATCTGAGTTGTCTACAATCGAGAATACAGATACAGTAGATATACTGATGTCTCATTTCAATCAAATCTAATCTTGATCGACTAAAGTTGATGCTGTTCCTATTGAAATGTATTTATGTAAATATCTTTGTTTCTCCTTATTCTCTTAGTTTTCACCATATTTTAGAATATTTTTGCCACAAACAACTCTCTTCTGTATCATATCTGCTCGAAATTGAAACGTATTGAAGCCTATTTTTTTCTCTCTCATCATGAATTCTACGGGTATTATGATAAAGCAAAACACCAGCTATAAAATAATGGCCATTGTAGAACAAATCATAAACTCTAGACTTACGAGAGCTGAAGTAAACATAATCTTCTGATGGTGGAACAATCATACACTATCGAATTATTTTGTGCGCCGAAATAATAATCGATATGTCGTTCTTGTTAAAACTATTGCTTGCTTACTAATATTTTTTATGAGAGCTGATTTCTGGAAGCTCAACTAATTCCAGTTTACTTACAGAAAAGCAAAAAATGTTGGAAGGAAAATAGCATTATGTTTTCGTTGTGTCATATATTAACCAAAGATAACATTCAACAGTAAAGTGATGCATTAACATTGTCATTAGATTATCGGGTAGAATAACTTGCGCTGTCGCATTTGCCATTCGGCTCTTCGTGTTCAAATGTTACTGAGGTGTACTTTGCCCTTCATTCTCTCAGAATCAATTAATAAATAGTCAATCTATGGTGACGGGTTAGTAGAATGCTTCGGTTTTCTGGATTCGTACTGCAACATCTGACAGAACACTTGTGTCAAATTGTCTTGATCTTGCCTTACAGCCCACCAGTTTAATAACGCCAAAGGTAAAATAGTGAAATTCTACCAGCCTCTGCTAGAAGAATAGTGAGACTCAGACAATAAGGAACCTGGGCGAAATGTGCTAACATAGAGAGCAGGGGAACAAATGAATAATAGTAGACTCTCGTAGTCCAAGAAATACGGTTCAGCAATTTCTTGCTGAACAACCCGAGTGACTAAATTTCATCAAATGTGGTATATTAGCTCCCTCACTTCACCAAATCGACGTTGTCTGAGCAGGTTCGCAGAGAGCCACACATCAGATATCCAAATGATAGCAGAGCAACGCACAACCAGGACCAGAAATTGCTACCACGACCTTACGATTGTGAGTAATACCTTGACCAATGGGCCATGCACCCTCACAAGCAACGGAATACCACTTATTCAAATCTCTGGCAGGCCGTTATGCAGTGCATTAGATATTTTATTTTCAGTAGTCGGAGAAAAGATACATTAGTAGACGCAGTTTATTTAACACACATTATAATTTAATGATTGATGTAATGAAATTATTTTCTACTCTAGGCACAAGGCCCGAAATTTTGGGGAAGGGTGCCAGTCGATTAGATCGACCCCAGTAAGCAACTGGTACTTGATTTATCGACCCCGAAAGAATGAAAGGCAAAGTCGACCTCAGTTGAATTTGAACTAAGAATGTAAAGACAGACGAAATACCAATTTCTTTACTACACACAAGGGGCTAAACACAGAGAGGACAAACAAGGACAGACAAACGGATTAAGTCGATTATATCGATCCCAATGCGTAACTGATACTTATTTACTCGACCCCGAAAGGATGAAAGGCAAAGTCGACCTCGGCGGAATTTGAACTCAGAACGTAACGGTAGACGAGATACGGCTACGCATTTGGCCCGGCGTGTTAACATTTCTGCCAGCTCACCGCCTTAGATGATATGAAATTGCGTGAGTGATAGATTTGCCTTTCATGGTATTTCGGCTGTCCAATGCCACATACTATTGTTACATCTGACACGAAGTCCTTCTGGACAGTATGCAGTATATATATAGAGATAAAAAAGATTCTAACGCCTTACGGAAACCGTGCTAGGTAGAATAGAATTTATATTTTGCAATATTTGTAGGTCTGTGGAGGCGCAATGGCCCAGTGGTTAGGGCAGCGGACTCGCGGTCATAGGATCGAGGTTTCGATTCCCAGACCGGGCGTTGTGAGTATTTATTGAGCGAAAGCACCTAAAAGCTCCACGAGGCTCCGGCAGGGGATGGTGGTGATCCCTGCTGTACTCTTTCACCACAACTTTCTCTCACTCTTACTTCCTGTTTCTGTTGTACCTGTATTTCAAGGGGCCGGCCTTGTCACTCTCTGTGTCACGCTGAATATCCCCGAGAACTACGTTAAGGGTACACGTGTCTGTGGAGTGCTCAGCCACTTAAACCTTAATTTCACGAGCAGGCTGTTCCGTTGATTCGGATCAACCGGAACCCTCGTCGTCGTAACCGACGGAGTGCTTCTAAATTTGTAGGTCTAAATTAGAATATTCATCTTAATAAAAAATTTTGATCTTAAGCTTTATAAAATCGAGACCGAATCTCCGGCCATTGCATTTTGTCATTGCAAAATCTAATATCAACCGTAATCGATCTGACAGACATATAATCATAATGAAGGGTTCGTGTTCGAAAACTTTTGTTGCTATTTGCAACAGGTCGAGTAATTATAGACTAGCACTAATATTCACATCAGAAAGTAATTAATGATATGACTTTTATTTACTCTAAATTTTAAATTGATTAAAATTGACAGTGAGATTATTGTGAGACATAGCAAAATGAATATTAAAAATTATGATTTATTTTCCGATTGAAAAATTCGATTTGAATCTTAAATAAAATTCAAAAGATTTCTATTGCTGTGATACTGATTTTGTTATTTAGGCCAATATCAGTTACAAACAATTGTTTCCATAATGAAGTCTTTCTAACCGTGACTAGGCTAGCGACCATTACGCTAGCCGTAACTAGGAATGCGACCATTACGCTAGCCGCGACTAGGAAAGCGACCATTACACTAGCCGTAACTAGGAAAACGGCCATTACACTAGCCGTAACTAGGAAAACGACCATTACGCTAGCCGCGACTAGGGAAGCGACCATTACGCTAGCAGGGACTAGGGAAGCGACCATTACGCAAGCTGCGACTAGGGAAGCGACCATTACGCTAGCCACGACCAGGGAAGCAACCATTACGCTAGCCGCAACTAGGGAAGTGACCATTACGCTAGCCGCAACTAGGCTAGCGGCCATTACACTAGCCGCGACTAGGGAGGAAGCGACCATTACGCTAGGCGCGACTAGGGAAACGACCATTACGCTAGGCGCAACTAGGAAAGCGACCATTATGCTAGCAGGGACTAGGGAAGCGACCATTATGCTAGCCGCGACTAGGGAAGCGACCATTAAGCTAGCCACGACTAGGGAAGCGACCATTACGCTAGCCGCGACTAGGGAAGCGACCACTATGCTAGCAGGGACTAGGGAAGCGACCATTATGCTAGCCGCGACTAGGGAAGCGACCATTACGCTAGCCGCGACTAGGCTAGCGACCATTACACTAGCCGCGACTAGGCTAGCGATCATTACGCTAGCCGCGACTAGGGAAGCGACAATTATGCTAGCCGCAACTAGGGAAGTGACCATTACGCTAGCCGCAACTAGGCTAGCGACCATTACACTAGCCGCTACTAGGGAAGCGACCATTACGCTAGTCGCGACTAGGGAAATGACCATTACGCTAGGCGCAACTAGGAAAGCGACCATTATGCTAGCAGGGACTAGGGAAGCGACCATTATGCTAGCCACGACTAGGGAAGCGACCATTACGCTAGCCGCGACTAGGGAAGCGACCACTATGATAGCAGGGACTAGGGAAGCGACAATTATGCTAGCAGGGACTAGGGAAGCCACCATTATGCTAGCCGCGACTAGGGAAGCGACCATTACACTAGCCGCGACTAGGGAAGCGACCATTACGCTAGCCGCGACTAGGGAAGCGACAATTATGCTAGCAGGGACTAGGGAAGCGACCATTACGCAAGCTGCGACTAGGGAAGCGACCATTACGCTAGCCACGACCAGGGAAGCAACCATTACGCTAGCCGCAACTAGGGAAGTGACCATTACGCTAGCCGCAACTAGGCTAGCGGCCATTACACTAGCCGCGACTAGGGAAGCGACCATTACGCTAGGCGCGACTAGGGAAACGACCATTACGCTAGGCGCAACTAGGAAAGCGACCATTATGCTAGCAGGGACTAGGGAAGCGACCATTATGCTAGCCGCGACTAGGGAAGCGACCATTAAGCTAGCCACGACTAGGGAAGCGACCGTTACGCTAGCCGCGACTAGGGAAGCGACCACTATGCTAGCAGGGACTAGGGAAGCGACCATTATGCTAGCCGCGACTAGGGAAGCGACCATTACGCTAGCCGCGACTAGGCTAGCGACCATTACACTAGCCGCGACTAGGCTAGCGATCATTACGCTAGCCGCGACTAGGGAAGCGACAATTATGCTAGCCGCAACTAGGGAAGTGACCATTACGCTAGCCGCAACTAGGCTAGCGACCATTACACTAGCCGCTACTAGGGAAGCGACCATTACGCTAGTCGCGACTAGGGAAATGACCATTACGCTAGGCGCAACTAGGAAAGCGACCATTATGCTAGCAGGGACTAGGGAAGCGACCATTATGCTAGCCACGACTAGGGAAGCGACCATTACGCTAGCCGCGACTAGGGAAGCGACCACTATGATAGCAGGGACTAGGGAAGCGACAATTATGCTAGCAGGGACTAGGGAAGCGACCATTACACTAGCCGCGACTAGGAAAGCGACCGTTACGCTAGCCGCAACTTGGCAAGCCGTGACACCATGTATATCATATACCGTTATAGAAATAAAACAGAAAAAATGTTACTTTAAAGTAGCTTCTGAACCTCTCTTCGAGGTCATTTGAAATTATAGAAATATAAGTAAAGATTCCTTGAAATCCATCCTACGATCTGAAAAGAACCAAGAACATATTCGCTCATGGTGTTTATCTATCTATCTATCTATCTATCTATCTATATATATATATATATATATATATATATATATATATATATATATATATATCTGTGTTCTATCTCTCTGCCTGTCTCTCTGTCTCTCTGTCTCTTTCTCTACCTGTTTGTCTGTCTGTCTGTATGTATGTATGTATGTATGTATGTATGTGAAGGCGCGTGGCTTAGTGGTTAGAGCATTCGGCTGACGATTGTAAGGTCGTGAGTTCAATTCCCGGGGACGCGTTGTGTCCTTGAGCAAGACACTTTATTTCACGTTGCCCCAGTCCACTCAGCTGGAAAAAATGAGTTGTACCTGTAATTTTCAAAGGGCCGGCCTTATCACACTCTGTGTCACGCTGAATCTCCCTGAGAACTATGTTAAGGGTACACGTGTCTGTGGAGTGCTATGTCACTTGCCCGTTAATTTCACAAGCAAGCTGTTCCGTTGATCGTATCAGCTGGGACCCTCGTCGTCGTAACCGACAGAGTGCTCCTATGTATGTACGTATGCTTGCGTAGATATGCGTGCATAGATATGAATGTTAAAGACAAGATAATACTCATATATCCGCCATATATATTTCATAATTAGGAGGAAAGTGGCCATGACATTTTTACTCCAGATATTTCTAATTTCAGATCAATAATTAGTCACAAATCTAAATCTCTTGCAACCTCATTGTAATTCTTCTCACTTGTCTCATAATATTTATATAATGAATAATGATCGTTCCTATAAAAACCTACGTTTTGTTTTCTCAAGTGCATTATATCGGTATCTACTTCATCAGTATCGAACTATAAATGGTAAAATCAATTCTGGGAGTGTTTGAACTTCAGACAGTAAGAAAACAACCTAAATACCAGATTTAAATTAAGTCAAGCAATCTAATATCTTTGCTAATAGTATTAAATAGCTTAAAGAAAATAAAGACATTCATCATTAGAAAAATAATTTACAAATAAAGCATTTAGTACCCCTCGGATTTTTACAGGTACGCAATGGTAATGTCGCGAATCCATGCTATTAATTAAAGAATATATTTCAGGAAAAATGAATGAAGAAAAATAAACAAGAAGATATCAGAGCATTTCGATGTTAAACGTGTATTATATACGTTACTCGTTTCTCTTCTGTTTTGTAATCATTTTATTTGCAGCATGAAACATTTTTTTCATTCCAAAAGAATATGTATACAAATGAATAAAAAACGCATTTTTTTTTTCGAATGAAATTGCTAAAGCACGGAAAGAGTATTGAGAATATTTTGATATTGTTAATTTTTGCTTCTTCCAACACGCAGTGGGAATAAAACTTTATCATACTGAACAGATGAAAATCTCTGAGAAATTAGAAGACAAAAAATGAAAAGAAATAAATAAATAATAAATGTCACAAAGAAGATAAGAAACAATATTAGAATCAATAAAACAAGAACATTTTGATTGTCAATTAAGAGCTAAAAATAAATTAAACGTTCTTTGCAGTTGTTTCAATAAAGGGCCTGTGAAAAAATATTAATCGTAATGGAATAATTGATAAAGTATGTTAAAATTTAATGACAGTAAAATACAAGCAATCAAAAGTAATACAACAACAAAAACATAGAAAACAGTTAATTTTTAATTTCTTTCAAGATGCCTTCATGGGAATACATGTAAAAGAATTCGACAAATCTTAACAGGAAAATCGAAAACAGATAAAATTACGTATAAAAGTGCAGAGAAGAAAATATAGAAGAAAGAAATTTATATTAAAAAAATCTGAAAGAAAATATATAAAAGATTTTATTCATATTTTTTTTATTGATTTATATGTTTATATTTTCGAATACACGGTGGACGATTAAAAAAATATTATTACTCTCTGGCACCGCATGGAGAGATATAGAAATAGAAAACAAGACAGTAGAAGACATAATGTCTGGGGAGATAGAGGGGGCGGATTGTAGTGTATAATTAATAAATTTGTGAACAATGATATGATATAATGTGAGATGTCAAAACAGAAAAGATTTTATACAAGATGTTCGACAAAGTAAAAGATTAACTTTTTCAAGAGACAAGTAATACATCATAAAATAGCAACAACAAAAACACCATTATCAACTCTTCTGATTAAAGAAATGGCTAGGTGATAGTGTCATATTAAAAAGAATATATTAAGCAAGGTTAGCGACGGAGAATTAATGAAAAAACTGCGTAAATGAGATGATGTAACAGACAGCTGTGTGGTGAATGCAATTCTGCATGTACGTGTGTCCGTTTGAGGAAGTATTTGCCGAATAATTATGATGTTCAGTAGTATAAACAAAAGGTAATGTGGAAACTGAAGTGATAGTCAAATGATTAATTATTCTGAATAGCTGTTTACTGTAACTGAAATCTCGATCTATTAATTAATTTCTGATATTTACCTGGAAACAAAAGGTAATATATAGTTCGTGAGACAATACTAGATAAATAAATATCCGGCTGTATTTTCACAAAGTATGAAAACCCAATGATACAAGTGATGCCATCAATATGCTTAAATACAAAATACTGCAAGTAACATGGCTGCATTAAAAATGTAGCCTGAACGGCACCAACCTGGCTGCACTCCAATGACTGAAGCAAGTAAAAGATAAAAGAGAAAGACAACCGTTCTTTCTATGTTGGCAGTGTGTATAATTTGAAAGATTTCGTTGCTATTTCTAGCGCTCAGTGTACTTTCGTTAGCATCACAATAACAAATCACTGTACATAATTAATTCCATGGCGATTAGCTAATTTAACAGCATCGTTTCATTGGAATAGCATTATTTGCTTTAAAGCAAGAAATATAAAAGCAGGTTCCTTCAACAAGAAAATTTACCATTTTACTCTAGTTAGACAGAAAATCTCATTGGATAAGAAATGATTGTCACATTAATCGATTTATCTTTTCAATTGGAATAAAATAGTTTGTCATAAGAAATTAAACAGCTGGTGTGAAGCTAAACTCTTGCGTTGGAAGATGTTGCGAAATCTTGAATTATTAATTCTGTCATTTTAGGTTCTTTTAACATAATATAGTGATCATTATATTGAAGTAAGATTTGCGTAGTGGCACTGTTGTCTTCAGTAGAAATACCATTGTATCTTCGTTCTAGACTGAAATAAATATTTATATCATAGAACTATGTTGTGCAGACAGTCCAAGTAATGACAAGTCGATATGAACATTTTAGCAGAAACTTTTTGTCTACATTGATTTATGCATATATTATCATTGTTGTTGCTGTTGTTGCTGGTGTTGTTGTTATTGTTGTCAAGCAACAGGACGGATAAGGGTGATTAGGTGATGGTCTAGGACTTAGGGGCGGAAGACCCCAGACCTTGGAACAAAAAAAAAACTTTGGTCGTCTTGTTGTAGTCGAGGGCTCTTCGTTGACGCCCGCACCACTGGGAGGTGGCCCTCGAAGTCGCTGGAAATAGAAATATCCAGGTCCAAATTATTGGACGGCTGCTTCTTGTGCTGCTTAGAACGAAAGCACGTAATTCTGAAATTATGTAAATAAAATAAAATGGTTATAGAATATCAGAAGGCCTAAACAAACAAATGTTTACATACTTTAAGAAGCTATGTCTAAGTTTCAAATCAAAGATTAATCTATGAGATTAGACGCTTTGCAAAATTGTATATCTTGCTTAGATTCCTTTAATATCTTCATTAGTTCTATATATAATCCACTTTAAATTTATCCAAAATACGCATTAACTATTCATTTTGTCTGATGGCTATTAGTGTTGCATTTAATTAATGTCGAATACATCACTGTCTATATCCTATAATAGTATCTTCCTGTTTGAATTCATTTTCTTGGCACGTGAATTGGCTTATCTGCTGTCTACATTAGTCGAGTTTGAAATTTACATTAATTGAATATAATGTTATTATTAGTAATATCATAGCACTGGATGACATAGTCGAGAAAGCATCGTACGCTCTGCATTATTGGACTACTTACCTTTACTTTCCGAACTAAAATTCCTTTGGAATCGTCTGAGATATTCATGATTCTGAAAACTCTAAATAACTATCTGTCAAGTTTAGGGATTCATGAAATAGAAGTGACCCTCTCAGCCTAACTCTGGAAGATTGTAATTTTGTTACAATCGCTCCTCAGCCCTATAAATATAACATCAATGGAAATAAATTGTATTTTGTCCCTGCAATATTATACGTAAAATTCTTGAAAACGGAAATGTGTTGTTTCTTATTGCATCTTAGATCGATACAATAATGTCTTGTACAAAAACTCAGTCAATCGAATCAGCATCGACTCTTGCAAGAGTTTGTAACATTGGGTCATTAAAAGACGTTAAAAATTTCTATATTGTTTTCAGATTTTGGGTGCTATAGGTGAGCAATTTCAGGTTAGTGGGTAAGTCGACCCCAGTGCACAACTGGTACTTATTTTATCGACTCCGGAAGGATGAAAGGCAATGTCTGCCACATAAAGAAGGACGAAATGCCGATAAGTATTTCCCCTTGCTTGATAACAGCTCTGTCAATTCGCCGACTTGTTACAAATACCTATATTAAAAAGAAGAATTACCTAGCTTCACATACATTTACAAATAGTATCAGTTAAAGTCATATAGTCTAAACCAGGGTTTCTCAACCAATTTCTTCTCTATGGATTTCATTGATAACTGTTTATTCTGGTTTATCCCCATAAGCAATCGACGTATAAAGATTTGTCTTATAGAAACTTCTTTCAAAACACCTGTTTTATTTTTCCCACATTACCTTGTGTAGGTTGATCTATGTAAAATGCTGGAGAATGTAACCTAGCTGTTCCTTACAATACATAAATCTAAAGCAGAACTTTTTCAGGGACATTCAAAATAATATTTTGTTATTTGCCCCGCTTCCTCCCAAATATTATATGAACACTCAGAGTCCTTGTGCAACCCCGTTGAGAAGTACTGGTGCAAATGGTCTACCTAGAAGGATGGATGACTATACAAAGCTTCGGCAGTCGACGTGAAAAACAGTAACATACAACTTGGAACATATATCTGTTCATTTTAATATGTTGAATTGTTACTGTACGGACAGAAACAATGTAGCATAGAGCTGAACGATTAAGGTATTTCAGTTCCGTTCATAGGTATTCCAATATATACAAGTCATTTATTGAAATTGTGTTAATTCACCATGCAACCTGTTTCCAAGACGTGTGCTAATACATAAATTTATTATCGATTTTGTTGAATTTCTTTGGGTTGCATAGTTGATATTGATATTTTCAATAGCAGAATGTTGGGTACATATTTTGTAGACTTTTTTTGTTGTTCTTTTTACACAAGTTATGTCTATCTCTTTCATTCATTACTTGTGTCTGAAGTTTATATTTAGCATAGAGTATATATGCTCGAATATGTATGTATAGTCGACATCAAAATTACTGATGTTTACGAAGTACCAATATTTATATCTGCAGTCTGTCTGTTATCTTACATTACTTTTGACACAGGTCAGCACTAAGTGCATTAGTTGTGTCTGATATCTACATTAGATGCGTTTGATGTCCGGAATTTCTATCTACTTCATCTTACAACGGCATTAGTTACGTTATATATTTGTCATTAGATTGTTGTGAGTTGCATTATTAATCCCTGCTAAAAAAAAAAAAAGCAAGTCAGTAAAAGAAAAACAAACAATAAATAAAAACCAACAGCTATGGTAATAATAATGGTATCAAAATTCAGTACAAATCTGGGAACATTGAGGGAGCAGGTAAATAGATTACATCAACCCCATTTTTCTGCTGGTACTCTCTTTATCGTTCCCGAAGAGATGAAAAGCAAAGTCAACCCCAGGTTCCTAATGTCTATTTCATGGTTGCACTAAAACATAAAATACCATAAGATCTATGTATTTCTATTTTCGACAATGTCTTCAGGTTTCTTGGTGTTCTGGTTTCCCTATGTCTTGCTTTGACCCTAGCAGCTTTTAACAAACTTTCTTCACTATTACCTACATAGGAGTCTAAATATACCCTAGCTAACTCCACACTGTTATCTACTGATACTAACCTTCTTCCACTTACCTTTCTTGGGTGGAATCCTCCATTCATATTGAATTCCGTCCCAGTTCTTCTGTCTAGCTTTTCTAATTAAGTTTTTGTCCAACCTACGAAAACTGCCGAGTATCTGAGTAATGCTACTGCCCAAGTATTTACATCCTTCACTAGATTCGGACAATTTAGCATTAACTTCATTAGCTTCCTCACACTTCTGATATACTCCTTCTTAATTTTCGTTTTCATTTCTGTAGTTAGTATTCTGTCAGATTCTAATATGTCTAGATAAGTATAGCACGCTCCTTTCAATGATTTTAATATCTGGCTATCTGGTGATTAGATGCCTTCGCAGTTGACTACCTGTCCCCTTCCCATGACTAATATTGCACGCTTATCTATGCCAAATTCTATGCCTATATTTTTGCTGAAGAGTCTTACAGTCTCTAATAAGGAATCTATCTTTTTTCATTCGTACTAAAACGTTTCAGTTCATCCATGTAGAGCAACTTGTTTATTATTATTATTATTATTATTATTATTATTATTATTATTATTATTATTATTATTATTGTTATTATCATCATTAAGGTGGGGAGCGCGCCGGAAATTGTTTAGGGATATTTCTTTCAGATTTACATCTAGAGTCAAAATGATTCCGGGATCAATTGTCTTTCATCCTTTCGTGGTCGATAAAATAAGTAGCACTCGAGCTTTGGTGTTAAGTTACTTGATTAGGTCCTCCCACAATTTTTTATGCCAAATTTTCAAGCCTTCTTTTCATGCTTTTATTAGTAAGGATTTCTCCGAACGAAGTACATGCTGTCTACAAAAATATCATTTTGCAATTAGAAAAAAAGTTTTATCAAACATATTTGCATATAATTTTCTAAATTTTGAAGTCTCCTCTTTGAGGTATTCACGGGAGAAAAAGTTTAAAAAATTGTGTAATATTTTTTCGATAAAGTTCACTTATTCTTTCTCATCATCGACACATAACTATCTTCATTAATTTTTCATTAATGCTACATCTTCAAAAGTAATAGTAAGAAAGTTATTACACGTTTCACTCAAAAAATAAAAATTAATAAAATATTAATTTCAACGGAAAATGTTAGTAGTATGCAGAAAGAAATATATAACTCTACCGTT
>NC_043008.1:17240531-17245531 GCF_006345805.1 Octopus sinensis
CGGTTTCGATTCCCAGATCGGGCGTTGTGTGTGTTTATTGAGCGAAAACACCTAAAGCTCCATGTGGTTCCGGCAGGGGGTGGTGGCGAGCCCTGTTGTACTCTCTCGCCCCAACTTTCTCTATTTTTTTTTTACCTGATTCTTGAGCAACGCTGCGATGTACTGGCGTTCAGGCCAGCTGGGGGAAACGCATACGCCACAGAAACCGGGAAACCGGGCCCATGAGCCTGGCTAGGCTTTAAAAGGGCGCATAAATAAATAATAAATAAAGGCATATAGCAAGTAATGTGTGATCCGCCAAATGGAGAATGGGATGAAAATGGAAACCACAATTGAATACCACAAAGAACCTCACCTGGTGGGACCGCAGAATTTGGGAATGCAAGTCAAATACATCAGAGTCAGGGACATCGTGGAGTTATTGAAACCTGTCATGTTGTCGCATTTGTTGCATAATATGGAATGATAGTCAGTGCAGGTGTAACGTTTGGTGCTATGTGGTGGTTGATATGATACACCTGAGGATACCACTCAAACACAAGTCAATACCAAAACTTTGTCTGCTAAACAAGTGAGGAGAGGAAAGCATTAAATCTCAGCATCTAAGGCTGATAACTGAGGTAAAATCATTCTACAATGGAATTACAAAATTGCAACTTTGAAATCAAAAGTAGCAATAGGGAAAATTATGTTTCTTCTCTCGTCTTGGATCAATACCATAAGTTGTTTATTAGTAATACATTGTTCATCGGCTTTTCTCGAATACTACCTCATATTTGGTTGCGTGTTGGATTGTTAAAATCATTAAAACGAGGAATTCTCATCTAGGACAAAATCATCTCAATTAAACGAAGGTTACACTTTTGTTTCGAATTTCCAAGTTAATTCATCGTCCTGATGATTAACTAAATTGAAAACCTCTCGTTTAATAACTATTACAACAGAGGGTCAGTTAGCTAAGAAAGCCTGCATTTTACCCATTCCACTCCCTCAATTCGGATTTCTATTCGCATTTTGTTTCAGATCCTCAGCTATACAGAACCTTGTAAAGGCGGCGAGCTGGCAGAAACGTTAGCACGCCGGGCGAAATGCGTTGCCGTATTTCGTCTGTCATTACGTTCGAAGTTCAAATTCCGCCGAGGTCGACTTTGCCTTTCATCCTTTCGGGGTCGATAAATTAAGTACCAGTTACGCACTGGGTTCGATGTAATCGACTTAATCCCTTTGTCTGTCCTTGTTTGTCCCCTCTGTGTTTAGCCCTTTGTCGGTAGTAAAGAAATATATACAGAACCTTGTAACTTCGATATAAGAAAAAAGTGTAAAACTTTCGATGGCAAAAATTTGCTATTGTTCCTGATCAAGCATTGTCCACTTTTTGCTCTCCATACCTGCTTACAAACTTCTTACAAACGGATTCCAGGATCTTACCCATGAATATGAATGCATGCATGCATACATACATATATGTGTGTATGAGAGAGAGAACGAGAGAGAGAGATGAGAGAGAGAGAGACTGTGTGTGTATAAATGCTTGTATGTATATATAACTCACAACACTCTGGTGGCCTGGACATATACAACGAACCTGGAAGTGTCAGTAGAAACCGAAATGTTTATGACAAAATAGCACCTGCTACGTATAGATGTATTAATAATTGCCACAGTATACTTGACAAATGACACAAGCAGAGTGTATTTAATGAAACACAATGCGACATCTTAGTCTCGTACGTATTAGCAAAGCGTCTTTACATGAATTTCAGCTACTTCAAGGAAAAAGATATATGTTTCCAATATGGACATACAGCTGTCTTAGAAAATGGCAATATGATAATGCTTTTCAACATTCGCAAGGTGAGAATCGGTAATAAGACTGCGAGCGTTTCTTGTAGACAAAACTGCTAAGGTGTAATAATCTCTCTTTACTCTCTTTTACTTGTTTCACTCATCTGACTGCGGCCATGCAAAAGCACCGCCTTTAGTCGAGCAAATCGACCCCGGGAATTATTCTTTTGTAAGCCCAGTACTTATTCTATCGGTCTCTTTTACCGAACCGCTAAGTGACGGGGACGTAAACACACCAGCATCGGTTGTCAAGCAATGCTAGGGGGACAAACACAGACATACAAACATACACATATATATATATATATATATATATATATATACGACAGGCTTCTTTCAGTTTCCGTCTACCAAATCCACTCACAAGGCATTGGTCGGCCTGGGGCTATAGCAGAAGACACTTGCCCAAGATGCCACGCAGTGGGACTGAACCTGGAACCATGTGGTTGGTTAGCAAGCTACTTACCCCACAGCCACTTCTGCGCCTGACATAGCAATACTGACTCCTTGAAATATTCTCCGAGACTGGCTAAAGATCTGACACATATAAAAATAAAAACATTATAGTAGTTAAAAGAATAGATCCATCTTTCTATTAATATTTATTAGAAACTAAGGCGGCGAGCTGGCAGAAACGTTAGCACGCCGGGCGAAATGCTTAGCGGTATTTCGTCTGCCGTTACGTTCTGAGTTCAAATTCCGCTGAGGTCGACTTTGCCTTTCATCCTTTTGGGGTCGATAAATTAAGTATCAGTTACGCACTGGGGTCGATGTAATCGACTTAATCCGTCTGTCTGTCCTTGTTTGTCCCCTCTGTGTTTAGCCCCTTGTGTGTAGTAAAGAAATAGGTATTTCGTCTGATGCTACGTTCTGAGTTCAAATAGCGCCGAGGTCGACTTTGCCTTTCATCCTTTCGGGGTCGATAATTTAAGTACCAGTTATGCACTGGGGTCGATGTAATCTACTTAATACGTTTGTCTGTCCTTTTTTGTCCGCTCTGTGTTTAGCCCCTTGTGGGTAGTAAAGAAATAGGTATTTCGTCTGCCGCTACGTTCTGAGTTCAGATTCCGCTGAGGTCGACTTTGCCTTTCATCCTTTCGGGGTCGATTAAATAAGCAACAGTTACGCACTGAAGTTGATATAATCAACTTAATCCGTTTGTCTGTCCTTCTTTGTCCCCCGACGACGACGACGACGAATGTGGTAGACGGAAACTGTGTGGAAGCACGTCATATATCACTGTATGTGCATATCCTTTTGCTTGTGTTTGTAACCGCTCATCACTTGACGACCGGCGCTAGTTTGATTACCTCTTCATTATTTAGCGATTTAGCAACACACGCCAATACCATGTTCTTTTGGTGGCTCAATCTCTTCGACATAAGCAATTCAAAGTGACCCAGCGTAGCTGCATTTCAGTAACTGAAACATGTAAAAGACAGAATATAAAATTGAAAACCAAATTTTGGTGGTAAATATATATTTATTATTCATATCCTGTTAATATTATCACAATTCTGTGCATCAATTATTATTAGTACCGTATTTAAAGTTATATCTTGCATCTTGTTTATTTCCATTTCAAGACATTTCTACTTTGATAATGTTTCCATATGCCCCAGGTAGTATATTTTTTTATTGAAATATTATCATATCAAGATACATAAGAAAGCGTATAGCTTTTTTTGTTCTTTTCTGATACCTTTTAAATACTTTTTTACACCTATCTCTCTTGTCATTTTAATGTCTTCATGTCATTGTTTCACCTTTAATTTTTCATCATCATCATCATCACCATTATCACCATTATCACCATAATCATCATCATCATCATCATCATCATCATCATCGTCGTCATCACCACCACCATCACCACCACCACCATCATCATCATCATCATCACCATCATCATCATCGTGATCATCATCATCATCATCAGCAGCAGCAGCAGCGGCAACATCGTGATCATCATCATCATCATCATCATCGACATCATCACCGACTTCATCATTATCATCATCATCGTGATCAACATCATCCTCATCATCTTCCTCACCGACATCATCACCGACATCATCATCATCAGCAGCAGCAGCAGCATCGAGATCATCATCATCATCATCATCATCATCATCATCATCTTCATCATCATCATCATCATCATCATCATCATCGTCATCATCATTATCATCCTCATCATCATCATCAACATCATCGTTAACTTCATCATCATCATCATCATCATCATCACCAGCATCATCATCACCATCGACATCATCATCATCATCATCATCTTTTTCGTCATCATCTTCATCATGGTCGTCACCTTCATTGTCGCAGCTGTGGCCGTCGTCGTCGCCATAGACTTCACTGTCTTGATTATCATTACCATTGTCATCATCGTTGTCTTCGTATCGTTGCTGTTGTCGTCATCGTCGTCATCATCAACCTCCTCATCATCATCATTGTCATTTTCGTTGCCTTCGTCATCAACATCGCTTTCCTCATCCTCCTCATAATCACTATTATTTTCATTGTTATCAACGTTGGAGGCGAGGTATTGTTGATGTTGTTGTCGTTGTTCTTCATATTGCTATTTTCTTACCCGATTTAAACTTCATTAAGTCATCACATGTTTTATAAACTGATTCCTAAAACTATTTTAGTCGAGTTTGCCGTAAAGGACACGTGAAGCAAGAAACTAAAATAAAATATGTCATACCTCATATATATATACATACATAAATCAAAATTAACAACAGCATTTATTTGTGATGAAGTTGCGGAATGAATTTCATAAACGCTTTAGTAGTAACTTGTCAAAACTTGTTCCTTTCCTGGTAGGAGAACATTTTTAATTACATTTTTCACGAGGAGATTATTACTAATAATAGTCATGCAGTTATTACGCCCATATATGCAGTATCTCCCCTAAGTAATACTAACAATAACAACTATAGCATATCCAGAGGAAATTGACAGAGCGACACAACAGCAGACATAACCAATCGTGATTTCATATTTTTTAAATCTTTTTTATTTTATGATATTGCCAAAAGAGAACGACAAAAATAATTATTTTAAAACAACAATGCCTAGAATGGGAACAAAATGATTTTGTCCTTAAGCCTGTTTCGAAACGCTGGTTAGTACTG
>NC_043008.1:17250531-17275531 GCF_006345805.1 Octopus sinensis
GGGCAATAAAGAATTGAATATGCCCTGGGGTTACAATAAACCTGAAATCACATAGTTGCAAAGTAAGCTTTCCACAGCAACGCTTGCCATAGTGTGAGCACATAATTGCCAGTGTATGCGAGATAGAATAAAGAAACTTGAAGATAATTATTATAGTCTTTCTGATGTATGTATTCATATGAATATGAAGAAGTAGAAATAATCCTTTCTGATAAAGGCACAAGGCTTGAAATTTGGTGGGAGGGGACAAGTAGATTACATCGGCTCCAGCGTTTCACTGGTGCTTAATTTTTCGACCCCGAAAAGATGAAAGGCAAAGTCAACCTCAGCGGGATTTGAAGTCAGAACGTAATGAAAAACGAAGAATTGCAAATAATGTATATGTTAACCTAACAACGGAAGTGAGTATCTAGACGTTGAATGTCACTTACAGAGTCAATAGGCTATCATCTATAGTTGATTGATAAAGATGATGGCCGTAGACTCTTGTAAATACCGAGGGATGAGTAAGTAGTCTCGCGCAATACGTGAGTGGTGTTCTGCAGTTTCTCGCTGAACAACTTGCACAAATGTTTTCTTTCTTTTTTCTTTATTGCCCACAAGAGGCAAACATAGAGGAGACAAACGAGGACAAACAAAGGGATTAAGTCGATTACATCGACCCCCAAAGGATGAAAGGCAAAGTCGAACTCGGCGGAATTTGAACTCAGAACGTAACGGCAGACGAGATACCTATTTCTTTACTACCCACAAGGGGCTAAAAACAGAGAGGACAAACAAGGACATACATAGGCATTAAGTCGATTACATCGACCCCAGTGCGTAACTGGTTATTTAATCGACCCCGAAAGGATAAAAGGCAAAGTCGACCTCGGTGGAATTTGAACTCAGAACGTAGCGGCAGACGAAATACCGCTAAGCATTTCGCCCAGCGTGCAAACATTTCTGCCAGCTCACCGCCTTTTGTTTCACTAGAAAGAAAACAAATGTTTTATTTCTAGTGATGAAATGTATATGGTGTATATTATGTCACTCACTCCACCAAAACAACATTGCCTGAAGAGGTATATGGTGAGATGCATGTCTGTTGTTGCAGTGACTGCAGAGCACTGTGAGGTGAAGAGTTTTGCTCAAGAACATAATGCTTCACACTGTGCCGGATTTGAAACGATGATCTTGCGATTGTAACAACTTCAGCACCAAGGCATGCATTCACACATAGTTGACTAACGGGTACTACGGGCTTCTTTCAGTTTCCATCTACCAAATCCACACACAAGGCTTTGCTCGGCCCGAGGCTATAGTAGAAGACACTTGCCCAAGGTGCCAGGCAGTGGGACTGAACCCGGAACCATGTGATTCGTAAGCAAGCTACTTACCACACAGCCACTCCTACGTCTATATAGTTGTATATTGTTCCTCTCTCATCAAACTTCAAGAAGTCCTATATATATATATATATATATATATATATATATATATATATAGAGAGAGAGAGAGAGAGAGAGAGAGAGAGAGAGAATACATATATATCTATATATATATATATATAGAATACAGGGTCGTTAAAGCGTGTCGTAATTAAGCGTTGTCTTCTTTTGAGCAAAAAGACAAAGGTTCCATAAAAATTTTGTTTTTTTAATAGTTCGATGTTTTTACATGAAGTATTTGAGATAGCCTATGCATCTTCCTCTCAGACTTCTATGATACTTTACCCTAAATTAACTGCAATTAATGACAGTAAATAAGTTCCAATATTTCCTCTCTAAGAGCAAAAAATATGTTTGAGCACATTTCTGCTATTTGACTCACAATTCAAACGTATCTTTATATCTAAAAATTAGTGTCAACGGGTATACACCATTATCCGGTGGTCACCATTCTCTGTATGTATCAGTGGACGTTGTGTATCGCAAACAACTAAACATTTTCAGTACAGATTAAGGCATAATCTTGACAGCAATGATTAAACGTAACCTTTTCGTATGTACCAGGTTGATCTCCTGTAGCAATTGTTGGTCAATATATTCATGAACATTTAGGTTTTCGGAAAATATTAAAAAAGGCTGATGCGTTTGGTCGATTAGATATTTGAATATAATAATACGCTGCAATGATTTAATCTTTTATTAGTAGAGACTAACTTCTCTAACCTTGTTCTATCTCTTGCGAGGATACTAAATGTGACTTTTACCCATCAATAAATTATATTATGCAAATGGAATACTTATTTTTTCCGAATGTATGTAAGATATGCTATGTAGATTACGAAATGCACTTATCATAACGAATGGGGAATAGAATTTATATAATTAACATTGACGTATTTAAAATGAGGGATGAAGCAATACTTTAGTGTTTCATGGGAAAACGACAATTCGGTAATCGAAGTTGATTTAAATGGACCTAAATAATGTTTGACGCATATGTAACAAATATACTAAAAACATATATCATTCTATTGTTGTATTTTGGAATGGTCATTTTGCCAGTTTAGCCAATAAAAACACACGCACTATATATTTGGTGTTATTTTGCTTCAGCGTTATTTATTTTTTTTACATTAATCTTAACCTTATTTCGGCCAGAGTTCTTTCGTCACATTCCTGTGACCTCATCAGTGGTCCTTTGCTTTTTTCTTTCGTATTTGTGTCTCTCCTTACAAACGGTCAGCCATTTTGTATTTTGTATTCCTATTGTATGTGTCTTCATTTGGGCATGCGTATACCTCTATGTGTGTATCTATGTTTAGTTAGTGTGTGTGTGGGGGGGGGAGTGCCTGCAATATTTGTATCTCATGTTTATATACGTTCGTATAATTTGTTTTTGTTTTTGTTTATTTTTAAACAAATATATAAACGTAATATATCATTCTATTATACCGGATAACAGTGGTAACGTGAGTAAATGCAGATTTGAATAAATACAAACTTGCTTCCAACTTTTTTCCTACGTTGAGTAACCGATTAGCGCTACCAGCCATTGTATAATAATGGGAACATCGTAAGAGAGACAGTCTCTCGCGTCAGCTCACAGCGCAATCTTGGCTGGTTTCTATGGCTGAAGAGATGATAACTTCTCAGAAATGCACGCACTTTAAAGCCTAGTCAGATCGTACTGCGCGTTGATGGGGTATACTTACATCCATTTGTCAATAGCATGCAATCTTCTCCATGTCAAATCACAGTGAAAAGCTTTCTAACGGTTCGGATATGCGTCAAACACATCTGAACAGGTATCAAATTTGTTATCATTCTATTAATACTAAATGGCACAATATCAGAAGGCAGTAAACAGTTCCGTCTCGTAACACTGTTTAAACTTAGTTGTTACAAATACAAATTGAGTATTATTATTATCATTACAAATCTACTCGGTTTAAATTGTTTGTAATATAAGCTGACTTGTAATATATGATCGAAAAATAGTATTTGGCATTTAAAGTCACGATCTGTTGACTATTCGCTTACAAAGGACGTGACGTCATGTAGCTGTAGAGTTCAGCATTAAATGATAGACCTTGCAGAGAATAGAAATAATTCGAACGTAGGTTGATCGCGTGTCTCCTAGAAAAAGAAAACTGAATGATTTTGATAGTTTAGTCATGTAGAAAATAAGTTTTATTTTAAAATTTGTGTTTCTACGTTTCAATCTTAGACGTACTGTCATTTCAGAAATCTTTTCAAAAAATTTTAGGAATGGTTTTTTTTTTGCTTTTTTTTTGTTATAAATCCTGACTTTATTTTCCTCTTCCATTTGGTTCGTAGAGTTCCAGGCCCGGAAACAACTTTCTTACGCTATCATCTAAATCATTAGTTGCGAGAATGATGATAAGTTTAATACGAAATCGATTCCCCTTTTTTTTATGCGTATCTTAATGCATTGTATATACTTGATGTATACTTGATGCATTTTCTCATAACAGAACCGGGATATTCAAGGATTCTTTACGTTGATAAATTAAGGAGATGAGATATTGAATATGTAGGAACGCAATGTTTTTATTTTCTTTAATGAAGGAAATTCACGATGAAAAAAAGCTCTTATCTCGTTTTAAGAGATCATTAAGTATTTGAAGCAAGTAAACTAGAAAGAAGTGAAATAAATTAATGGAAACCTAATGTATGAAAACAAGACAGTTTTCAATATGAACCCCTCAGGTATCGGAGGGAAAGGAAATATTGACGATAATTTTTCTATGAAACTCATACGATATTTCTTCATATTTGAAATGTAAAAAAATCGCTTGAGTTGTTTTTTTTTATGAGTCACTTTAGGCCGTCTTTATTTGATTAATGGTATTTAATGAAATATTTGGCGTTGAGCTGAGAAAGTGCTCTTGGCGACCATTTACAATTTTTTAGTCCTTTGCATATTGTATCTTAGGCATTTCTTTTATAAACATTAAAATAGAATGATTATAAACTTCATTTCCTTAAAGGGAATTGTAGTTCGTATGTATAGGTCACAGCAAGAAAACATAGTTAATATTCTATATGTGTCAACTGAAAGTGAACGTAATAATACATGCAAGAAATAAGTGCACGATTTTCAATTGCTGGTCTGTAACGCCAAAATATTCGACCACAGAGCAATTATAGAAGTTCTGATTTCAGTCAACATCATATCAATATACTGGCATTTTACTACGTTAAGTCTATTGGGAGAGTCATTTTCTTTTTGTGCCTTATAAAATAACACTCACCGGTAAAATTTCCACGAAGCAACGAAACTTTTAGGAAAATAAAAATAAGAAACAAGTGGAAATTTTACTGGTGAGTGTGTTGCATTATAAGGCGCAAAAAGAAGATGACTCTCCCCAGACACAACAGAATATGCTTCAACTCACGAACTCAGATAAAGATTCTTGCAAACCAAATCCAAAAACGAAATAAGTCTATTGTAGTTATTTATCATTACGTTGTCAAAACTTTTCATGGAGGTTCACTATTTGTATCCATTATTGAAACTATATGATGTAATATAAAGAGGCAATTTCGTTCAAGTAAATTTAAATTTTTCCAGCAAATATACGGTAAAATATTCAGAAGTAGAAACCAAAATATTAATTGTAACTATTAATAGAAATAAATAAGTCGAAAATGAAATTAATGAAATTAATGTAATCATTAATTTGGACTCTTAAAGACAGAACTGCATTTAAATATATTTCGTTCTACTCGGTGTCCAAACCTAAACAATATGATTAATTTGTTGCGTATATTTGACGCTATGCACATTAGTAATGATAATCTTAATGCGATCAACTCGTTCCCTGACTTAGCCTTTTTGTCTGCTCAGAAAATGTTAATACATTTGGCCTAAGCGTCCAGACTTTTAGCAAGCGTTTGCTTCGTGCGCTCTGGGTAATATAAACCTTTCCTTTTATAAACACCAAATTACTCTTGTGGTTGAAAAAGATTTTGGGATGTGTATCATGATACATGGATGCCAAGGAATGTTCTGTATATCTCAAGACCAGCATAGGTGAATATGTGTGGATTTAAAACAAAAAATGAACTGATAAAAAAACATTAAATAAACGAATAAATATAAAATAAAATAGCATCCCAGTGAAGATATTGAAGTTTTTTAAGTAACAGTGTTTTGTAGTAAAATCATAATATATTGTCTGTTCCTAGTTTAAATCACAACCAGCGTCATTTTCTATCCTATTTTCTCTTTCATGAATATCTGCTGTCAGCATAGAATCATAAAACTATGGAATAAGCAAGGATATACGCTGGTGGTCAAGAGGTGAATGGTAACAAACACAAATACACACATACAGTCATATATGTATATAATATATACATGTGTATATTTAGGACTAAAACCAATAGGTGAATAACCATACGCTAGAAGAAGATCACATACGATCTAACTACAAAGAAAGAATGTTCTCCAGAGAAAATTCAGCGAACACCAGAACATAGGCGGGCAAGCCAGATGAAAATTATATAAAAAATCGAGAATTAATCGTATACCGATTTCGTCTATTACCGAATAAATTACTTACGTAATCCTTCGTCCGCAGACTC
Source organism: Octopus sinensis (assembly GCF_006345805.1). Lineage (NCBI taxonomy): Eukaryota > Metazoa > Mollusca > Cephalopoda > Octopoda > Octopodidae > Octopus > Octopus sinensis. Next base: position 17,256,573 of record NC_043008.1, read on the forward strand.
GTCAGTACGATCGTTCCAATTCAATATAATCTGAAAAACTAAACACTAGTTTTTCATACTATATATATATATCTTGGTTCGTTTAATCTAAGAAAACATGTGTTGCAGGCAAGGAGACCGATAGAATAAGTAGCATACTAAACCAAAAATAAAAAAAAGAAAAGTAATGGGCGATTTAATTAACCGAAACTATTCAATGCTGTGCCCGAGTATGGTCGCCTTCTAATGACTGAAAATAGTAGGATTTAAGATACATTTTCAGCCTAAATATTGATTTCCTAAACTGGAACTCTATTGAAAGTGGACGAAGGATTAAGCCTGACTCTCTTATATGTTAAATATTTATATTAATCCAAACACTTGATTAAGAAATCTAGGTGCACACGATAATTGAAGGTTAACAAGGAAGGGAAGCGAATAATGTAAAGCACTGCATCTAACATTCTACTAATTTCGCCATTTTCACTGTTGATATTTGATGTGAATTCCTTGGTGATTTCTCCTGATTCCCTTATTTAGAAATTTTTCTTTTATCTTTTATTTTATTAAGATACAAATACGATGGTAATTTAATTTCGAACACAGATACCTCGTTAGAACAGCAGAAATATTGGATAAAGTACCCTTACAAAGCGGAAAAATTTGTCAAAAAAACAGCCGTGGAACAAATTTGTTGACAATTTTTTCCGATTAGTAAGGCTACTTTATCAAATATTTCTGCTGTTCTAACGACGTTTCTGCGTTCGAAAATAAATTATCATCCTATTTGTATCTTACACATCTTCACGGTTATAAAAAGAAATAAATGTTTGTTCATATTTAATTTTTTAAAAATGTCTTCCTCTCATTATTTTGTGGCTATTCTGGTACACGGCCTTGGAGGATTTTATTTGAATAAATTAGCTCATGTTAATTTCAACTGGGTAATAAATCCATCGGTTAATTTTGCCAAACTGCTACCCTACTGGAAAGTAAACAAATTAGCATCGGTTGTGAAGCTCTTCTGAGAGAAAACACGCAAACTTGCATACACACACGAACAGAAATACTCATACACATCCATAGAATATACACAGATAAAAAGGGATTCTTTTAGCTACCGTCTAACACATCCATTTACAAATGCTTTGATCGGTTCGAGACTATAGTAGAAGAAACTTGTCCAAGGTGCCACGCAATGAGACAGAATCTGGCATCAAGTGCAGAGACATGAAAGACCTCATAAGATAAATTAGGTCGTCTGGTTTGGAAGTCTCTATTTTATCGATTCTGAGTATGTGTAGTAAATATTTGAAATCAGAACTATATGAAATCACATAAATTTTGTACTCAATACATAGTTATTATCTTTAAACATTCCGCAAAGCATCAATGCTTAGAGATCTGAATATTTTACAAATATTGAAGTGTTTTTCAATTGAGAACTACGCCATCATAGGCATATGCAACACATGTCATGTGATATATGATAGCAGCGTCACACGTTTTAATGATACCAAAAACTAACTACTAAGAACATTTTAATAAAGTAAGAATTTCTTTTTTTTTTCTTTTCATTTTTGTTTTTTTTCTTTTTTCTCTTTTCCTCTTCATTTCTTTCTTTCCAAATACATTCACTTGCAAAATATTTTGGCTTACAAACGAAAGCTTCTGATATTTACAATTAGGATATGGAAAAAAATAACACCTGCCTATTATAGAAACAAAATGGACCTATATATATATATATATATATATATATATATATATATATATATATATAATATTATATTATTTTACAGAAACAGTAGTAGCACGTCATACAAAATATCCTGGAGAATTTGGCTCGACATCGTCTTAACCGCTTATTATTTTCCTACAATAAAGGAAGGTGATAAATATCTAGTCGTTAATTACAGATTTACAGAACACTATGTCGACTACAGTGTTAGAGTTATGTGTACTTATGCCAGAGTCAAACAATTCCATACTGCAAGGTATGCATTCATACTAAACCATTAAAACTGCTAAGCAATCTTTTTCCCTATATGTGTCACCGTTTCGTTCTTTCTCTCTCTCTCTCTCTCTCTCTCTCTCCACTATATCTCTCTTACACTTTGATACACGCATAAGGAAACAAATAGGCCGCATGTTCTCATAACGTCTTTCTCTAGATCAATCACACATATACACATATCATACACACATATCATATCTCACGCTATATCTTAAATAGAAAACTTCGATTCGCACAGATACTCAAACATAAAAGATACATTCACATAATTACCCATGCATATAGATAGACGCACGGAATATTAATCTTATTTTTCCATTAAAAATGTGTCACAGTAGAAGAATATACAAGAATGTTCAATATTTGTCTTTCATCTCGAAACTTTGCAGTTGTCCAGATTCACAAGCATGCTATGCGTGAGATGTCAAAGGTGCGAGTGAATTCGTGAATATCTCTATGGAGTAATCACTAAACACGAACCCATTAACTCAAGCAGGCATGAATTTAATAATAGTAGTAGCAAGCATCTCTTCATAAACAACAAAATAACAGTCTGGTTACATATTTGATATAATTTCTAATCTAATGCAAACAACATCATGCTCGTACCGTTAGACTTGGCATCAATCTACACGATATTTTACATTGAAAAGTGAATAATGAAACAAAAAATAATAAACAGCATCAACATGATATAGCCTCAGGAGTGGCTGTGTGGTAAGTAGCTCGCTAACCAACCGCATGGTTCCGGGTTCAGTCCCACTGCGTGGCATCTTGGGCAAGCAAGTGTCTTCTACTATAGCCCCGAGCCGACCAATGCCTTGTGAGTGGATTTGGTAGACGGAAACTGAAAGAAGCCTGTCGTATATGTGTATATATGTATATATATATATGTATATATATATATGTATGTGTGTGTATGTGTTTGTGTGTCTGTGTTTGTCCCCCTAGCATTGCTTGACAACCGATACTGGTGTGTTTACGTCCCCGTCACTTAGCGGTTCGGCAAGAGAGAGCGATGGAATAAGTACTGGGCTTGCAAAGAGTGAGTCCCGGGGTCGATTTGCTCGACTAAGGGCGGTGCTCCAGCATGGCTACAGTCAAATGACTGAAACAAGTAAAAGAGTAAAGTGTATGAACGACTGAGTTATTAGTTCGTTTTGTTAATAAAGTAATAACTGAAAAGTTTTACCCCATTATTCTTGACTTGTGACTGTTTGTATCGTAAAGCTGGATATGCATATAGAGCCTGTGGGTACCTAATAGCTATTCCAGACCTTTTTAACCCTTGCGTTGCCCACCTTAAGACCCTCGTCGTTTACGCTATAGCATTGCAGCTTAGAGAAAGTGACGACCAATTTCTGAAAGTTCAAAGCTTTCTAACCTGCAGCCAACATTAAACTGCCGTTTCTGCTAAAACATATAACCTGGATAATCTTTAAAAGGAGAAAAGAATGGTGCAAGATAATAGAGCCGAGAGAACTCCAAGCTTCAATACTTTAACAACTCTCGCCCCATATTCATGATTGGGTTGTCATTGATCTACCTCCTACTTCGGAAAACCCAGTTCTGGAAGTATTAATATTTCCTATACAAGTGACTATTATATAGTAGCGCGATTTTAGGTACAACGTAGTTTAGCGGCTCAGCAAAACAGGTCGATAGAATAGATACTTGGCTTATCAAAGCGGTACCTTTACATGACCGCAGTCTAATGGCTTAAACAGGTGAAAGAAAAAAGAAAGAAAAATATGTTAAGGGCCGTGGATCAGAGAATCGTTTGAGTGTTGGACAAGATGCCTTGCACTATTTCTTTCAGCGCGTTTTGTCTTGTATCAAAACGTCTTGCGTTATATAATGACAGGTGGCATCTTCAGCTTTCCTAGGTATACGTTATATTTGCATTCAATGGTATAAGTACCTCCACGCCGGTCAAAATGCCTAACGGCATTTCACCCGTCTTTACTTTCTGACTTCAAACATCTCTGAGTTCGACTTTGCGTTTCATCTTTTCGGGGTCGATCAAAATAAGTAACAGTTGTTTACTGGGGTCGATGTCTTTGCCTTAACTCCTCATACTTGGGTCGATGTCTTTGCCTTAACTCCTCATATAAAATTGCTGGCCTTGTGCCATAATTTCAATTTATATTATTAATAACATCCTGTATGGTGGATTAAAATACTCATTCATTGTCACCCCATGTTTAGAATAATTTATTAATCATAACTCTGCGGTTCTTCATTAAAAAACAAAGCGTCCACGGAACAGTTTCAAATTCTACATGAGCGATTAAATGAAACACGTAGGTTTTTTGCACATTGCTAAAGGTATTTACCTCAGCATATCTTATAAGCCTATCGTAATATTGTGTCTGTGTCTAGATATAAGAAAGTCGATATGAATAAAACTCAATCTTGGTTACAATCTGAGTCGAAAGACAGTAAATCGTTAACAACAAATGTTCATTTCTTAATATAAAACAGTGCCAATTTTTTCCCAATATTCAATTACGATTCGCTTATATTTCATATAATTGCATTCACAAAACGCTGTAAATGAATTAAAGGATTAAAAATAAAACTATTCACAAAGTAAAATAAATATATTTGATCTCTGGTAAGTTCTAGTTTTCTACATGATGAATACAAAACTATATTTAGAGACATGCAGACAAAAATTAATGATTAAGGTTATGAAAGTAAGCAAGTCAGTCAACTCAGACAGAATTATCACAGATTTACGTCGGAACACGAATATTTTTATATTAAATGTTGTTTTAGGTATTATATTCTGTTCTTTATGATGAATGAGAAAATAATGTGAAAACACCTGCAAAAACATTTAAATGTGTGTATGTATATATATATATATATATATATATATATATATATGTATGTATATGTATATGTATGTATATATATGTATATATATTTATATGTATGTATGTATATGTGTATATATTTATATGTATATATTTATATGTATATATATATATATATATGTATATGTATATATATTTATATGTATATATATATATAATATGTATATATGTATATATGTATACATATATTTATATATATATATACACATATAACTATATATATATACATATAACTATATATATATATACATATATATATTTTAAACATATACATACATATATACATATATGTGGACATATATGTATGCATGCATTTGTGTGTCTGTGCGTGTGCGTGTAGTAGGCATTTGCAGATATAAATGTATGTTTGAGTGTAAACATGAAAAATATAAAACCTTAAACCATCAGAAAAAATGGATGGGATTCATATGCAATTTTTATACATTTTATAAATTGTTTATTATGGAAGCGGAGATGAGTAACGGGTAGACTCTTGCAGAGAAATTACGTTGCAGACATATTTAATGTAGTCATTATAAAAAGATTAATAAAAAGAGGTATTGTAGACACCAACAAGCTTGCTGTGTGGCTATACACACATCATTCAGTTGCAGAAATAAAAGTTACAGGTGTATGAAAAAATAATAATCCATGTGGTTTTGAATGTTCACTTAGTAGCAGAGACAAGATCATCAACAGGACAACATTAACATTTAGATATAAATCTGAATTTTGCCGATTGGGAAATACAAATTGGAAGCTTTTCTACCAATCTTAAGAGGTTTGCTAGAATTATCTCAAATATTTGATCTCTGAATATGAAATACATACAATTCGAAATGGAACAGTAGTAAATTATGTTAATCTTCCATTCATTAATAAACAGCCAATGCAGAACCTAAATTGTTTTCGACCAACAAAAGTAGGTCTAGGGCTTGACACAGCTCTGGCATATATCTAAACCAATGTGCTATATAAGGAAAAGCAAGATTTCCTGTACAGTCACGCTCACTAAAGATTTCTGGAGCCATACTCACAGCCAAATTATTCGTTGTACACTCATAGGTTTTCGAGAATGTGGAAATCACGAGGAAGCATCAAATAATGGCAAGTGGAATGAAGTATAAATTTAAGTGTGCAGAAAGTCCTATCCGTTATTAGGAGTGTATGAAATACTCAGTTCTTCAAATAAATAACAAAACATTGACAACACGAAAGATTTGTGAACATTCTCAGAGAATATAGAGTGAAGTTTTAATAAGGAAAATGTTTTCGATAACATGGCGAACTGAAGAGATAAATTGCTGGTGAAAACTTCCTGATGGAGCTTGTATCTGTACTATGGCCACAAGCAAGAATTTTTCTGAAACATTTAACACCTCTTTTGACTCTGAATTTGAATCAAGACCATTTTGTCTCATTTTTTCCCTAATATATTCGATTGAGTTTCTTTAGGTTCCTTGCAGTTGTTCCTTGAAACTGTAATAGTGATAAATCCATCAACAAAATGATTTGATCTTCGTAATCTCTCCTTACAGAGAAACTAAGGTCTGTATCATCTTCCCCCTCTATTTTGAAAACAAACGTTTAAGTTAATGAGTATCGATCATTGTACCCGAAATTAAAAGTCGTTGCATTAACCAAATCGTTGCAGTTTTCAACTGTAAAGCGCGCATCCGTTGATAAGTGACGTATTTAAATGAACTGCAATCACTGCATCTCTAGCTCTTTTACATTTCATCTTTTATTTGTTTCAGACATTAGACTCCCATGCTGGAGCACCATTATGAAGAATTTTACTTAACGAATCGACCCAGTACATATTTTTGAAAGCCTGGTTTTTATCCTGTTGGTCTCTTTTGCTGAACTGCCGTATTGCCACGTAAACACACTAACACCAGTGGGGGACAAACACAGACACAAGGCCACACAGACACAGACACATATACGTATGTTTATATAAATATATACGAGCAAAACGCCCCCGTCCAATGAACGCTGCTGAGTTGTCAAACATTTAAACCAGATTTTCTCCAAACAACTTGTCCAACCGTCCCATATGCCTCCCCTTTGAGAAACACTGATTTAACCTAAATTTGAGACACAAACAAAATGCGAATTTCGACCGATGTACTTGCGCGTACAAATGCACGTTCCCACGGCTTTATCGATTGCATTAACACCTGGAATCGATTTTTGTAATTTTTTCAAGACTTATACACACCCTGATACCTTCGATATCTACGTATCAAATTTGAGCGCAATCGGATGGAGGATGCCAGAGATCCTAGAAAACACACACACATCTATATATATATATACATATACATACATATGTATATTAGGCGGGCTTCTTTCAGTTTCCGTTTATCAAATCCACTGAGAAGTCTTTATTAGACGGAAGGTGGATTGGGCAGAACGAGGTGTGACAAGGTGAAACTGAACCCGGAACCATGCGGTTAAGATGGAAACTTCTTATCACACAGCCACTTCTGTGAAAAAGTAATTACATTACATAGAAAATTTTCCAAATATTTCTATATTATTATCTTTTTTCTTTTGGAATTATTATGTAAAGCTATTACTTGCATATTCTATCAATCACGCTACGGGAATACTATGAGAAAACATTGTTTAAGATGCACACGCACTAGATAAGATATTCTATAGTATGTAATTTTATATTATTTAAAATTGAGGCGCAGCTAGATATCTTGTTCTGTGCTTCAGTGTGATACACAGCATACGTTTGGAGACAGAGATCTGCTCTTTCAATCTACGAGCTCTAAGCATCGTTACACATTTTTTATTTTTTTTTATTTTTGTTGTTTTGGTTGGATACAAAACTCAAACATACATATCATTTTCATTTAGTTCACTTGTTGTTCTTCTTGATGATGATGATAATGATGATGATAGTGATGGTGGTGCTGCTGCTGCTAACAATGGTGTTGATGATGGTGATGATGATGATGATGATGATAATGATGATGATGACGATGATGATGATGATGATGATGGTAATGAGGATGATGGGGTAATGATGACGGTGGTGGGGGTGGGAACGGTAACGATAGTGATGATGATGGTGATGATGATGATGATGATAATGACAATAATGATGGTAATGATGATGATGATGATGGTGATGGTGATGGTGATGGTGATGGTGACGATGTTGATGATATATTGATGGTGATTATGGTGATGGTGGTGATGAATATGACGATGATGATGATGATGATGATGATGATGATGATGATGATGATGATGATGATGATGATGACGATGATGATGATGATATTGATGGTGATGTTGTTGATGATGGTGATGGTGATGATAATGATGATGATGATGATGATGATGATGAAGGTGATGGTGATGGTGACAACGACGACAGTTTTCAAACATGATTACAATGAAAATTAGAATGATGGTGACGTCAATAAGAATGATGTTAACATTGATGTTGATGATGCTGGTGATGGTGGCAACAAATGACAACGATAATAGTTGCAACAATACAACTAAGCTTACGTTGAAAACGTGAATGAAAACGGTGTTAATGATGTTAATGATACTTATGCTAATTATCATAATCATCTTCTTCATCATCGTCATCATCATCATCATCATCATCATCATCATCATCATCATCATCATTGTAAAGGCGGCGAGGTGGCAGAATCGTTAGCACGCTGGACGTAATGCTTAGCGGTATTTCGCCCTTCGCTACGTTCTGAGTTCAAATTCCGCCGAGGTCAACTTTGCTTTTCATCCTTTCGGGGCGATGAATTAATTACCAGTGAAACACTGGGGGACTTCATGTAATCGACACGTCCCCCTCCCTGCAGATTTCAGGTCTTGTGCTTTAGTAGATTAATTATTATTATTATTATTATTATTATTATTATTATTATTATTTATTATTATTATTATTATTGTTATTATTATTATTATTATTATTATTATTATTATTAATATTATTATTATTATTATTATTTATTATTATTATTATTATTATTATTATTATTATTATTATTATTATTATTATTATTATTATTATTATTAGTATGAGATGAAAACTCAACTTATTTTCTTGGGTTTGATGGAAACTGTCAGCCGTCCACAACCAGCAGATTAAGGTGAATCTTGCTTTACCGATTATGCTTCAAGAACCCTGCGAAGAATTCTTGCAGGTCCAAGTAATGCTGATTTTTGTAGATGTTCTATCTTTACATTTGTAACAATCTTTTTCAGCCATATTGGTAGTTGAATGCTGATACTTCCAAGTGCGCCAATTACGATTCGTATCACGTCTGCGTACCTCACTCAACACAACCTTCGTATTTTCCACTTCACATTGTCATAGATGACTATTTTCTCTTCTTTCTCTTTGACCCAGTGGTCACCGTGATGTTATGTCAGTTATCATGCATGTTCTTACAATTTTTATTCACTCCCAAAAATGTCCGGTTTCAGAAAGTTTTCTGAGGCGTCGTACTGAATCAATGTGTCTCACAGGATTTTGCAATTCTCATTCTCGTTGATTCCTTCTGCAGTTTTCTCATACCATGTCTTTGAACTTTGTAGGCAGTGACTCTGGGAGACGACGAGAACGAACTGGTTTTTCTGATCCGAATAATTCCCAGATATACCTGACCTGCCAATGTTACCAGGGAGCGTTACCGGTTCGAGATAAACCCTACAGGCACGGATGTGCTCACAGACGCACTCGTTCGAGGTGCGTGCCGAGTGACGAAACCGTTCTGCATGTCCCCGTTCAGTGTCCGGGTATTGCTGACTTGTGAGATTATTTTGAACAGCTGCTGTCTTCTATTGGAAGGATCCGGTTGATGGCCGAGTCTGCAGTGATGATTTCACCGCGACCTTCTCTCAATCGGGCAGGCAAGGCAGTTTTCCTTTGCCTGGTGGCTGTGGCGGAAGCGGTTGTTTGGTGGACCAGGCTGAAAGGCATGAGGACAGATACATTCCGCTTTGGTAGAGCTCGCATTGACGTTTTCAAGTTTCACTTAAAAAGGAAATTAAGAGTGGAGAGAAGAGCTCTTCTCGAGTGAGTTTATTGAAATGTGGGTGAAAGTTACGAATATGGCAAGAGTGGATGGTACCTCTTTAAGCGTAGACCTTTGAATCGGAGAGAAGGAATTGGAGAGGGCATTTGCTCCTGGGGTTTCAGGGAAATCTCGGAGAGTGTGGTTCGTCGATTATCCCTAGAGACGTCCCTGAATCAACAGGGCCACATTTATATCATCCCTCCCTTTATTTCTACGCTATGTACGCTATGTACGCTATGCATGTACGCTATGCATGTGTCCCTTCTTTTCCAGTGTATACTTCTTTTTACTTCTTTTTTACTTACTTTTCTTTACCATTTCATTATTACGTTTAAACCCCTACACTTTATGTCTGTCTCTTTCTAAATGTTGTTCATTTGATAACAACGGCACTCTTCTTTATTCACTTCTATACTTTCTCGAGGAGTAACCTCAATCCTATAAATATTACCAAAATGAAATAGATTGACAAGTTTATTTTTGAACCTGTGGAAAACACATGAGATGTCGAGATATTGTTCATTTGATAGTAATGGCACACTTTTTTATTTGCTATTACTATTCAGGTAATAATAATAATAATAATATAATAATAATAATAATAATAATAATAATAATAATAACAACAACAACATCGAAAAATACCTTAGGAATGAGAACCCAGGTTCGAAATTTCCCCAAGACACCTGAAGAGGGTTGGAAGGTATATCAGCCGAAACGTGTTAACAACAAACAATATGAGGACAAATATCTGTCAAATGTAAACAATGTAAATAATGTAGGATTATTATTATTATTGTTAATGATGATGTTGTTGTTGTTGTTGTTTTTGGTAGAAGTTTGGTTTTGAAACACGTAGTTCCGGGTTCAATATCCCTGCGTGACTCCTTGAGGATATGTTTTCTAATATAGCTCCGAGCCGACTAAATCATTGTGAGTTGATTTAATAACAGAAAGATGGAAATTGAAAGAAAAGCATCGAAAATGTGTGTGAGTGTATGTTAGTGCGTGTTTGTGTTTGTATTTGTCTCCGACACCTTGAGAAACAGTGTTGAGCTTTTACCTCGTCGTGACTTAGCAATCCAGCATAACAGCCCAAGAGAGAGAGAGATACAGAGAGAATTTCATGCTTAGAACAATATGTCCTGGAACCGATTCGTTTGATTAAAACTTCCTATAGCGTTGCCCCAGCATGATCACTCTCCAGTGACTGATAAAATTGAAATATATAACGATAAAGGATTTTAATTTAAGGTGTCAGCAGGAATATTAGTGAGTCGGATTAAATGCCGGCGACTTTTCTTTCGGCTATTTACATCCTAACATGAAATACCGCCGAGGTCGACATTGCCTTTTATCCTCTTGGGATCGATAAAATAGTACCAGTAGTGGTGTCGTTGTTATTGACCAGCCCCACGACTGCCAAATTTCAGATCGAATCTCTACTTATATTAGAAAGGCGTTTTAAGGCAATGAGCTGGTAGAATCGTTATCGTGTTAGACAAAATGCTTCGCGGCATTTGGTTCGTCCTTAATTTCTGAGTTCAAATTCTGCTGGGGTCGACTTTCCATTTAATCCTCTCGGTTGTGATAAAATAATTAGGTTGTCATAAAATAACGAGGGGGAAAATAGAAGTGCTACCTCCGGAGTATATCTGCTAAAAGGTGGGTGATTATAGAGAAAATGGCACGTGTCTGTGGGCCTGCTCCAATAATGCACCTGTAGGCTAGTGAATTTGAGAGGTAGAAGGGTGCTCTTTCCAGATGCCCTCGAAGCGTCGAGTGGTTCAGGATTGGTGAGATACCTGACACATCGACACCAGTTGAACCCTGGGGTCGATGAAATCAGCAATCTCCCACCTGCCAATTTTCAGGACTCATACCTTTTGCCATAAGTATTATTATATAATACAACTTTTTTTTTGGGGGCCACTTTTAAAATTAGTATTAGTAGACACGAAAGCATTGCGCTTTTTAATGTTTTTCGTTTAGATGGTTCTTCTTCTTCGCGTTGCTGTTGTCCTGGCTCTATTTTAACTGCTCAACTTATCTCTCAAATGACCGCCGATGATATATTATTTCATCCTGTTGAGGTCAAAATCGATCGATGAATAGAGTAATGCAAATTGATTGATTTCAACTATTGATTGAAACCTACGAAGCTTCTGATGTAAAGTAGATTAAAATTAATTAATGCAATGAACACAGTATATAATTAAAGATTATATTAGCTTTCGTATATATATATCGACGCATACATGGATATACACTATCACATAGAAATACATACATATATCTATATACATATATAGTTATATACCTTTTTACGTATGTAGAGGCGAATACATATGTCACAGGCGTATACATACATACATACATACCTACATATATACATACATAAAAACATACATACATATATAACCGCAGACACTCTGAAAATCATGTTCATACATACATATATATATATATATATATATATATATATATATATATATAATATATTATATATATATAAGTATATATATATATAAGTATATATATATATAATATATATATATATACATATATATATATATGTATATATATATATAAGTATATATATATATATATATATAAGTATATATATATATATATAAGTATATATATATATATATATATATATATATATATATATAAGTATATATATATATATATATATATATAAGTATATATATATATATATATATATATATATATAATATATATATATATATATATATAATATATATATATAAAGTTATAGAAAGGGACGCATTAAACGTACATTACTCGGTCATCTTCACTAAGACTGTTGTTAAACATATATATATAAATACATATATATATATATATATATATATGTGTGTGTGTGTGTGTGTGTGGCTATAGGCGTAGGAGTGGCTGTGTGGTAAGTAACTTGCTTACGAACCACACGGTTTCGGGTTCAGTCCCATTACGTGGAACCTTGGGCAAGTGTCTTCTGCTATAGCTTCGATCGTCTATGCAGTGTATGCAATGGAAGCCTATTGCATACACTGTCTATCCAGAGCTTAACGATTACTTCCAGGACCTCAATGTAGGCAGCAGAGTTAAATCTAAGGCCTTGTGGAAAGAAGTAAGAAGGCAACACATATCCTACATTGCTGACAACCCCTAAATCCATGACAGCTGCAGGAAATTTTGTATGCATAACAATTGTATGCATAACACTTCAGAAGGATCTGCACATAACCATCAAATCTACTTCTGTTGGATATTTCTAGTTTGTTTAAGAGCCTTTAAGCTCTAACATAGTGATTGAGCTTTCTTCATCATATAAGTTTTATATCTGAGGTCTTCGTGGAGATTTCTCATTGTTTCTTTTGACACATAGAGATCTTTTGCAGTTGACCTTATGGACTTTCTGGGATTGTAATGCATAGTCTGTTGAACATGATGAGTAAATTCAGGTGTTGTGATGATTTCAGAACCTTTAGAATACTTTGTATACATTGGTCCTGGTGATAACTGTCCATCTTCAGTCTCTAATTCCTTGCAAACTTTTGTTACTTTGGACAAGGCTTCGTGACATTCAATTATAAATAAAAGGCCATTTTATGGGATTACCTTAGGTTTCATGTCCATAAAGGGCTTAGATTTATGGCTTATCATCAGATCCCAAATCCTGTTGGCTTAATGCTTCTCTAATTAACCAACGCTACATTGTTCAACATATTCTTATTTTTTTCTTCTAAGGTTGTTGAAGTGTGGTTTTGCTGGGCGTCATTCATATTCAATAGTTTGTGTAACCGCGTAGATTTTGGTACAATATGAGATTCTCCAGGGAACAGCTATAGAAACGACCAGTAAGTAACAACGTATAGGAAGTGGAGATTGTAATGTACTTGAAAGAGAAAGACCTGCTGAGAACGCTATAGAAAGCGAGAGAAATTATGATTTTCAATGAGAGAATATGACACAAAAAAGTGGAGATAGTAGGACCTAACTTAATGCATTTCGTTAGAATATGAAATATCTCAAGGAGTTCAGTGGTGGTGTAATGCATTTGAAATTATTCTAGAAAGGAGCCTTTATGCACTTGAGCAATCTATCAGGAACAACAGCCCAATACTGACAGAGTATTTAGATATATTGGTTAGAAAAGATTTTGAGCGCTGTCTCCTATTCCGAAGTGCAAAATTTACATGCTTACTTCCATTTAAGTAGGTTCTTTCCAGACCTCTCCTGTCAATGCTACAGTCACTAGGTCCCAAAGTGGCTGATACTGTTCCCGAACACGCACACATGGTGGCAGTGAGAAGCAAACTTGTCTTTCTTGTATATGTGAAAATATAGGGTATTATATTTCTTAGAAATTATATCTAAGATATATAAACCTACAAGATCATATATGTATTTACATGGTCCCGTAAAGTCACACATTTGTACCGAAAGAAGCAGCTGATTTTGAATTTTCCATGCAAGTGGAGTAATTATCGAACAATAAATTTCTGTTCTGTAGCTCTCAGCGAAATATAGAGTGTTTTAAGTCGAAAGCGTTGAAAATCAAGAATATCAAATTAATTAATTCTAGTGATGTCTTATTGATACACTTATACCAGTTATCGACATCAATAATATTACATTTCAAATGTAGGCTTACAGACTTTACAACAATATTGTTAATAGTGTTTAAAAAATTCTTAGTAACCAGTTTTACTTCCTCAAACTTTTCCTCTATGTTTTAAAATGCTTTTATTCGCACGAACTTCTAAAAAAGGCAACTAAATCTCCCTCAATTTCGCACTCCATTTTTCATATCTTTTATATTGCATTAAGTTTATAAGCTGTATTTCGTGAGTTGAAAAACAAATTTTTTACGAATTCCTGATTCCTGGAGATTACTGCCACCACTCATTCTTCGACACTTTCTACTGTGTTGGGAATATATTAGAATACTTTTAAAAAACAAGGACATATTATAAGAGAACAGAGAGTAAGGTGGGTTATGATACTGTAATGCCTCCCAACTGCTTTTGAAGTATATCTGTAATCAGTCCAGCCAGGTAACCAAATCACGTTACAGTCTCATTCTGCCATGTCTTATATACACTTAAACTTGGCTCGAAACAGCACAAATAAGTAATCAGTAAATTACGCTGTTTGATTGATTGGGTTAGTGATATATAGGATAAGTTTCTATGAGGTGTGTTATGTTTATATACGAAAAACTACGGCAGCTGAATACTGATAACTTAGAAGTATGATAAAAATGAATTTTAAAAGAAACTTTGGCTGACGGAGTAGTGATTGACTGAAATAAGATAAACAGCTGGACTAAATCTTTTGGTGTAGATTACAAATTACGGCACTTTAATCATTATAAATATCAACAGGAAATAGGCATTAGTGCTGTTGATATTGTTGCTATAATTTTAGTGTTGTTCACAGTGGGTGTTGTTAGCAATGTGTCTCAGCTTCGGCAAAAGGTCATTCGTAGAATTCAGGAAATGTTTATGGTTTGATGTCAAATGAATGAATTGTTTGTACTTGCTCGGACCCTGCGTCGTACACGAAATGACAAGTGTCTGATAAATGTTTCAAAATCTTGTTGAAGTTTCTTTTATTTTTTATTTTTTTGTTTTTTCAGAGAATACGTCATTAATGGCACGACAAAATAATGTCATATAACACTTTATGCTTCGATTGGTTTCCTACTTGATTTTCATCCAGTTCTTATGTTTATAGATATTAACGATAACGGACCGATTTCTAAACTCATAGAAGTGTCGCTCTTATCACACCAGGACAATTAGCCATGAACAATTAAAACTTAATGACCAGACGTATTCAAATCCTGTTTTAACAAGCTGTTTATTTGCTGCTCATTTGATGGGGTTTCATGTCCATTTTGTGTTGCATTTCAGTGGGGTCACACGCACTGAGCTTACAACAAAATTTGTTTTAATAAGTTTCTTTATTGGCCACACAGGGCTGCACACAGATGGGACAAGTTACAAGGCAGAGCTTTTCTTTTGAGGGATGAAAAAAACAAAAAACAAAAAGCGAAAAACAAAAGAAACAAAAAAAGGTGGCGTAGGTTTTCGATCAAAAGGGATCGTAAAAGGGAAAAAAACCAAAAAATAAAAAAAGGAAAAGGAACAAAAGAAAAGAGAAATGAAAAAAGAAGAAAAAAGGGGGAAAAGGGGAAGAGGAAAAAAATGATCAATAGGGATCGTGTATCACAGTGTTATGATGTATGGTGTAAAGGGGAAAGCAAGTAAGGTTTATCCGTGGGAAGAAAAGCCTACGAAAAAGACCACGGTAACCTTGGTCAATATTGTTATATGTTACCACATTGGCTTGCAAGTGGGTAACCCTCTGTTTTCAATTTCTGGGTTCATAGGATTATGCTCAAGGTGGCTACGTCATTCATACGTGCCATCCTTGCTACATGATTACTGACAATCTACTCGTACACAATATATTTTCCGGAACCTTTTATTCCAAAGACTCTTCAGATTAATAATTTTTCCGGACCAGGGGTGGGCACCGACTAATTGATCAAACATTAAATTCATTCCAATAAGTAAATGAAAAACAGGCAACAGTACATTAGTATGAATGATACAAGTCCACTGTACTATGCAAGGCACTGTGAAAGATGGACGCTCATAATAAAGCATGGTGGTCACGGGAATTTCGAGTAACCTGCCCTTAAATTAGTACGGATTATAAGATGTTCCGGACCATCAGTGTCCGGAAAATCAGTTTTGTACATGGACAAGACACCCATTTTTTATCGATTATAAAAATCTCATTCAATATTTGATGGAAAACAACTAGCTTTCAATATTTATACCTACTTATAAACAGTTTCCAATGATCATATACAATATATTTTGTAAACCTTACTATCATTTGACAAAATATTAGTTATTTTTAATAGATAACACCTCAAAATATAACCGAAAGAGTCAGCGTGCAAAATCTGCGAATTTATTCAGTTTAATCCCATAATTTAAACTGATATATCCATTTACTTGTTTCAGTCGTTTGAATGCGGCCATACTGGAGCACCGACTTTAAACGATACAGTATCATTTGTGTGTAGAAGTACTAATGTTCACACCCGCCTGCGCCTCACACTCACACACACACACACACACAATTCACACACAGAAAAACACACATAGAAACACACACACACACACACACACATATACAAAGACACCCAACTACAGTATTTTGGTGCAAGCATTATCTCCAATACATTTCTGGCGAATGTATTCAAATGAGAGGTCAAATAAAACTAGTGAATACACGAAGTTAATCACTTGGAAATTGTACACCTCAGTCTTCCAATTTTTTTTTATATGGAGTCATGCTTCGTTCATATCAGTGCGTCGAAACTGAAACAGTTACATCTGAGATCTACCTCAGCTAATGGAAAACACACAAGAACAGTTAAATTCAATTTCCATTTCTTTCTCGAGATGTTGTCAAAATTTTCTTTACGCCACTGTATTAGTGATAAAGCTGTAGTTTTGCGAGAGAAAAAAAAATTATGACATCACAACATATAAATGAAAAGTTAATTGAACAGATAGTTTGTATGATTTTTAGATGCCTCTTCCACGATGTAATTACAATATTCGTGTAATCTTATGAGAAGATTTAACCCTTTTAGTCTTGTCTAACAAAATTTACGTAACAAAAAACATCACCAGAAACGAAAATAATAATAATAAAATTAACTAAAGAAGGAAAACTGAAAAAAAAACTTCCATTGATAAGAGAGACAGATGTAACTGTTTCTTCAAAGCCTACTTTAGAAGATGAAAGTAGCAAAAGTCACAAAAATATTATAGACTAAACATTCATTTCCTTTCTACTATAAAAAAGTATTATATATATATATATATATATATATATATATTGCTGCAACATCAGAATTTTTGTTTAGATAGTACACAGCACTCTATCTGTTAATGTCATGTACAGAGAATTGAAGGCATCGAGCAAGCAGAATCGTTTACCACGCTGGGAAAAAAGCTTTGCAGTATTTTTCCCGATTTTACATTCTGAGTTCAAATGTCAGCGGTGTCGATTTTGCCTTTCATCTTTTCGTGGTCGATAAAATGAATAAGATTTGAACGCAATAGGTGATGTAATCAATATACTAACTTCCCCGAAATTACTGGCATTGTGCTATAATTTGAAGCAAAAATGAGATGATATAAAGCCTTTTTCTATAAAAGGAAAATATATCCATAAGGCATATATATATTAGTTACAATTGAGAAACGAATCCGCGTTACGTACATCAAAGATCATCGGTTTAGCTACATGAGGCTATCATAGAGGTAAATGATTAGACAGAAGGCGGTAAGCTGGCAGAAACGTTAGCACGCCGGGCGAAATACGCAGCCGTATTTCGTCTGCCGCTACGTTCTGAGTTCAAATTCCGCCGAAGTCGACTTTGGGGTCGTTTAAATAAGTACCAGTTACGCACTAGGGTCGATATAATCGACTTAATCCGTTTGTCTGTCCTTGATTACCCTGTTTCTGTTTAGCCCCTTGTGGGTAATAAAGAAATAGGTATTTCGTCTGCCGCTACGTTCTGAGTTCAAATTCCGCCGAGGTCGACTTTACATTTCATCCTTTCGGGGTCGATTAAATAAGTACCAGTTATGCACTGGGGTCGATATAATCGACTTAATCCGTTTGTCTGTCATTGTCTGTCCTCTCAGTGTTTAGCCCCTTGTGGATAGTAAAGAAATAGGTAAATGATTAGACAGGTAGGAGTCATCTGCGATAAAAATTTTGTATGCGAATGGCATCATACAATTTATTTTCCCATTATTTGACCCCTTGATGATATAAAACTACCAAGTTACTACGTTACAGCTGTTACAGAAACACAAATCTAAACGATATTTGTTCGTATCTCACCAGGCACGAAACATCTGCAGCATCCTAATATCATACACCAGTTGCAGAAAACCC
>NC_043008.1:17278031-17285531 GCF_006345805.1 Octopus sinensis
TCATTTGCTTCCTTCTCTAATATTGCAATAGGTCAAAAGGGGTTTTTAAAGCTTGTAGACATTTTTGTGTCTTCCAGTATTTCATATACCGTAACCACTCGCCATATCACGGTTTACCTATGGCGCCCTCGGTAAATCGCGGATTATTCTATCTAATAGAGAGAGTGGCAGAAAGGATGCCCCGATTTCAAAGGTTAATAAAACAAACAAACACATGAAGATGAATGAAAAGCTTCGTAATTCTATAAAGTGCATTAAATTCCGTTTTGTTTCTGTTTCGGATAGTGGCCATTTCATGGCTTGAAATGGAGACCGGAGATTTCTTTTTGTATCTTCATGTGTTTGTTTTTTTTATTAAGCTTTGAAATCGGGGCTATCTTTCTGCTGGACCCTGTATATGTAAATTTATAACGCGCACTCACCAGTATATCGCGGGTTTCTTCTGGCGATACGTGTTTATAAATTTTAGATTCAAATTTTTTTTTTTCAGGTAAAATGAGCATCTTCACGCCTAAAAATTAATAAATTGATAAATAAGAATACAGATGAATAAGGATATCGCACAGTATAATACATTAATTAACATATATTAAAAGAAAGAACGCTGTGTACCGTAGATGAATAAATAAAGCATCCCACATACTGTATGAAAACTAAACACGGAAAACGAATCCTGGCAATATAGAGTCAATAAAATATTGGAAGACCTGCCGGAATTAAATTCTTTTCCGATCAAAAGGTTATCCAATTCTGGAAGAAGTGGTATTCAGTAGGGGCAAGATAAGGTGAGTATGGTGGATGATGGAGAACTTCCAACTACAAACCCTGTAGTTTCGCCAATGTTATGTGTGATCTAGAGTTGTCTTGCAATAAAATAGGAGTGGATCTGTTGACTAATCTTTTGTAAGTTTCTGCACCATTTGGTCCAGTTGGCTGCATTTTACTTCGGCCGCGATTGATGAGCAAGATTTAATGAGAAATCATAACGGATCACATCTGCGCCAGACCGCCAAACACACGCCATCAGCTTTTTTTGATGAATTTTGCTTTTTGGCCTGTGCTTTGGTGGCTCGCCTTTGTCCAACCATTATTCTGAACGTTCGCGATTGTTGTATTTGATCTATTTCTCATCACATGTTACACTGCGATTCAAAAATGATTCATTCTTGTGATGAGAAAATAGCATTATGCAGGCTTCCAAACGTGGCTGTTTCTGATTTTCATTGAGTTCATGTGGAACACACTTATCTAAATTTTTCACTTTACCGATAATTTACGGGCACTTTGGGATGGATATGACTCGACGTTGGCTTTCAGTTTACCATTATCCACCATTGTTTCTGATCGACTGCGTTGCTCATTTGTGAGGTCAAAGTGACCAGAAAGATTTTTTTCAAACCATTTTGATACTGGCTGCTGTGTAATAACATTAGAATGAAATGCTCCGTTAATATTCCGAGGTGTCAGTGATGCTGTACTTCCAAGAAAGAAGTCATATTTCGAAACTATACGAATTTCCGAATTATAAAAAAAAATATTTATAAATACTTTATAAAGCGCAAAATGAGTTAGAATAAAGAAATAGATGTGTCAGCTTTCTAACAAAAAATTAAGATTGTCAAATATAATAATAGCGCAATATGAATAGCTGCCAAGTTTTACCATATACCTTGCTACAAATTTCATACTTAACGACCTAAACTATGTACATACATACATATATATATATATATATATATTATATATATATATATATATATATATATATATATATATATATATATATAAACCTATATATGTATAAATATATATATATATATATACATAATTTTACGGTAATTAGGGGGGAATACCCAAACAGAATCGATACTGATTTGTTTCATTGACACAATTGATATATTATTTGAGGTTCCTTAAACCAATTTTTAAAACTTCCAAACAGAAACCAAAGGAAATTGCATACCAAAATAAAAACAAAGAAACCTGGAAACTAGAAGATAACATGTCACCAAAATGTAACGCGTTAAATAACCGCTTGTTTGGTCATTAGAGTACATCTCTTTGAAAAGTAATCTTGCATTGAGCCCATGAAGTCACTCACCAATCCATTATGTACCATACTATACTGATTTACTGGTTGCCAGTAGCACTGAACGTAACCTGGCATAAAATAATATATTCAAAATATTATAACCTGTTCGCTTGTCTGTGTATATTTAGTCGAATAATACTCGTAAAATTATTGTATCTTAGATCTAAACACATATGGTATAAAATTTGGCATTTAAAATATTTAAAGCATCTTACACTCTCTTTGGAGAAAATTCCATTTCACAGATTTCAGCTTTTATAGAGGTGATGGCTTATTAATTTCCCGTTTTATGAACGGCCATCAACTTGATAATCTTTGGAAAAAACTTATTAATGTATTTAAATAGTTTCGTTTAAGAATAACAAGTAGTACTAACATCAATATATTGATTGTTTCACTCTTAAATAGGAAGCCAATTAAAACATTGGCCTTTATTAATAAGCCATTGGGTAACTATCCTGCAGCCATGAATAATTTAGTAAATGGAATTACCCCTCACGTTTTTAGCTTTCCAGTATTTGAAGTTTTCAAAAGTGCATCACACCGCGAAGCGAAGGTCTTAAAATATAATAGTTTCTACGAAGAAATACGATACATTAAATATAGCAAACCTAGTAAAGCAATAAATAATGGAAAGTGTAGCATTAGCTGCTTCAGTTCATCTTTTCGCCAGTTTGTGACTGGAAATATCGCAAAAAATAATATTTAGCTGTGCAGTATAAAGATACGTTTCAATATCTTAACACTTCATCGGTGTTCTAAATACGGGATGCATTCAAAATGCATTATATGTTATTTTTTTATCGCCAAAACTTATGCCGCCTGGGAGAAATCCTTTAGGTGTAAGGTAAAACCACCTATCTTGTGCATACACGAAAATTTTCATGCCAGAAGTCCTCGTCAGTTTCCGGTTGGTATTCTTAGTGTACAGACCTGCTGCACCTGCATGGCAGATTTTTGTTTTCACCGAATGCATCGTGTAGATATACTACATCGAGTTTTGCTAAAAGCTTAGTTATAGTCAAGTTCAAACCATCCTGAATCCTAAACACACGTTGTATAAAATTTCAAGTTTCAACCATACGAAAACAAACTGCAATATAAGACGTTTAAATTTAATTCGCCTTGAGTTGTATTACCATTTAATAATATAGACAATGAAAGAAAAACATTTCTTCCAGTGGAAACCATAGGTAGAAAATATTAGTTAAACCTCATTCTCAACTTGGAATTAAAAATTCGCTTCCAGTTGGTAGTAGAATTCGGGAATACATTGGAATAATTTTACTTCAGAACAGGGGTCTCTTATTTTACAAATCTCGGAGTTAAAATCTTATCAGAACCATTGAAATTTTCTGGTGCTAAACATTACACTTCTACCTGCACATCCATCCATCCATCCACCCATCCATACATCCACCCATCCATCCATCCATCCATCCATCCACACATCCATTCGTCCATCCATTCATCCATGTATGTGTGTGTGTCTGAGTCTTTCAGATAATTTATTAATAGAAATCTTATATAAGGAAGTGATTTGATTTTTAGCCTTTGAGAGAAAACATCAAATTTTATACTCTACTAAAACAGATTTAGTATAAAGTTATTCAATAATGTAGTGATAAAAAAAATCATACCAAAATAATGTGTCTAGGAAATAATTTCTATATTCTTACTCTGACAGCAATTCTTCATATCAGCAAGAATTATATTTTTTATTTGATTCCTTTTTTTTTTAGGCTGAAGAAAAATCAAACGCAATTATTTTTCATTTTTTTCTAACTTACTCTATAAGCATAAATATTAATGAATAACAACGGAAAAGTAAAATTTCATTTTAATTACTTATGCTATCAGACATTTGTGAAATAGAAATTATATTGATTTATTTTTGTGCTGAAAGTGTTGGATGATGAAATAAATTCGATATTGTTTAATGGAGAGCACAAATCTATATAGAATTGTATTTTGTAATCTTCTGAATAGTATTTGTTTGATCTCTTGGTAATTTTCTTTATTTCATAAAGCTTGGTTAACCCTATTTG
This sequence comes from Octopus sinensis, assembly GCF_006345805.1. Classification (NCBI taxonomy): domain Eukaryota; kingdom Metazoa; phylum Mollusca; class Cephalopoda; order Octopoda; family Octopodidae; genus Octopus; species Octopus sinensis. Next base: position 17,282,172 of record NC_043008.1, read on the forward strand.
TGGTAGGTTTGGTTAAAGTTTTCCTAGTTATTTAACTGATGTAATATCTGTGTTCACTGTCAGAACGAATAATAGTCGAAGCGAGTGATAATCCTGTTGCTTTTAGCAGAGTTTCAAATGAGAATCCTTCTTAAAATGAGGAATTTTATATACTAGAATAGTTGGAACCGTAAAGCAAAAATCAAGGTTTTATTATTTTTATTACTATAAGAACGACTTAAAGTACGATATTGTGCGGAGTGTCAAAGCAAAATCCTATTCGATTTAAACGTATTTACAATTTACCGACTGGAAACGTTACATATATAAAAGAAGCCACTAATTTATCTTGAATATTAAATTGTCATGTCATCACATTTTCTTTAACCTTATTGAAAGGGGAAAAAAATTCTTTTACCTGTAAAATACCTGCGCTACTCTTAACTTAGGAAATTGCTCTCATAACATTATTGCGCCCTCTAGTTGCAACTCAAGTTAATACAATTTAAGTTTAGTAATTTGATGTTTCTTTTTATTGCTGTGTGGAATTATCATACTGATGGTTATGTAGCAATCATTTCCAGGTAACTCTATTGTAATTTCATGTATTCCCTTGAAATTTTTAACTAGCACATCGTTTCTTTACTATAAAATTAGTTCATCTTATTTTCAGTCAAGTTCTCAAATGTCAGCGTATGTAGGTTTAATTACAAGCACATTTAGATATACATCTTGACAATTGAAATAACTGTTTGTGTCAGATGCACAAAATTATACGGTGTTAGCAATTTCTTTTAAGTGAGAAACTTATTCTGGTGGAAATTGTATGTGATAATGATAAGGAAAGAGAATAATTTGCACGTCAGTTATAACCCACAGCTCTTGAACCGAATAAAGATGCAGCCGTAGTGATTCGAAGTTCAAAACGAAACAACTAAAGTCAAGTGTAAAGCGGAGTACTGATGCCAATCATTATTTTCTCAAATAAACAAGTCCTTTACCGTAAATAGAGGATTGTGCTGAAGCTATCAAAACAATGGGTTATTGATACAATTGTCACTAAAAGTAACTTCTTGTGAAACCTGTAAATAGGAACACTGAATAAATTATGAAGAAAACATAGTTTGCCATTGATAAATCACACAGCTATTGGTTTTATAAGCATCACTGGTATTGTTTTTAATTTTATGTTGGAGAATATTGCCTAAAATCCGCATCTGCTTGATATGAAAATTTATGCTTTTTTTAGTGAGTGCCATTCGTGTGTCTTCAAGGAAAATAGTGTCATTTGAATGTTGGTTCTTATGCGCGTTGTATCTAACGTCTACCTGCGAAAGAGAGACGTCTGCATATGAATATATGTTTATTGGAGACAATAGCTAACTAGAAGCTTTAATACCAAAATTAAAATTAAAACGACAAGAGAAATAATATATTAACAAGCCAAACTGTGTTATAATCGTTGAAAAATATATTTCCTGGAGTTTTATTTGTTCCAGAATTGTAGGTGCATACGTACAAGGATGTGAATACCGATGTGCCTAGTGCCTTTCAAAAATATAGATGTCCATTTATGAAACAGCTCACCTCTTCACTTCTATATTTCTCTGTCGTTTGCACTCCGTGTAAGTTTGATCTATTAATATAAATATATATGTATTTATACATAAATATTCAGTGTCCGAAAATCTGGTCTTGCCTTATCTCTCTCTCTCTATATATATATATATATATATATAATTCACTAATTAATTAATCAAAGGACATATTAAGGATGTCTACCTGCTAGAAGTAACAGTAAAAACTCTTATTTAAATCGTTAAAATACAGTGATAATAGCTACAGAATTCAACTGTCCGAAGTCAAACGGGCCACGACAATATTTCAGCATGCATTCAAGTATTTGGACTCACGTGGACGAGCTTCTGGACTGCATGTGGCTGATTAGCAAGCTAATCACCACAAACCACTCCTGTGTATGTATGTATGTATGTATGTATGTATGTATGTATGTATGTATGTATATGTATGTATGTATGTATGAATATATATATATGTGAATGGAAGGAGATTCCGGCAGAAACCAAGGCTGCGATTTAAGGACTGTGTCAAGTCCTCATTAAAGACCTGTCATATGCAGGACACTGACTTGCAGAACAATGCCTGTCCTCGCCACAGATGGAGGAAGCAGGTTAAGGAATGGATCTACACTTTTGAGAGAGCACGTATCCAGCATGAAGAACTTAAGCGAGCTGCACGAAAGCGCACGGCTCGTATAGTGAATGGGGAAAGCTCGGTCTGCCATGTTTACAGCCGTGTAAGCTTGTCAAGAGCAGGGCTCATTAGCCACCAACGGAGCCGCAAATGCAAAATATAAGTTAGTCCTAGAGCGCACAATGTTCCTGAAGGTCGGCAATGGTCTTCCTTGGTCACGAGTGGACGGCCATCATCATGTATGTATGCATGTATGTATGTATGTATGTATGTATGTATGTATGTATGTATGTATGTATGTATGTATGTATGTATAGAGAGAGATAGATAGATAGATACAAACAAACATGCATACATATAGAGAGAAAGAGAGAGAGAGACATATCTTTTATATGCCAAACTGAACTTGTTATACTTAGTTTGTTTATCCTCATAATTGATTGCATCTCTCCACAACTACATACGAATGGACATTTAATAGGCTATGCCACTCCGGGCTATAGCAAAGACACCTGCCAATGGTGCCACGCAGGAAAACTGAAGTTTACACCAAGAGGTTGTGAAACGAAGTGCTTAATTGCTGAGCCATTAACTGCATCACTTTATATAGAAGCATTATGAGTAAACAGAAAATGGCGTGAAATCTTAAAATTATGATTGGGTATAAATCCCCTGGAGATCTTGCTTAATGAAAAAGAAATAATAAGAAGAGTGGGAGATCATACTTCATGTAATATGCAAATATGTTTTAATGAATTAAACTGGCACAACTATTAATGAGAAACATCATTAAGTTAATGAAAAATTCTAAGTAAGACATAGGAGAGAAATCCACAATTTTCAACTAACCAAAGCAGCATGTTAGCAAATGCGGAAATGTATCGTTGTAATTAGGCATACGATGCATGTGTTACTTCGCTGTGTGTGGGCGTGAGTTAATGTCTGTTCAAATGATTGTGTGAGCGTGTTCGTTTGTGGAGGAGGGTGGAGATTTGAATTTTATCGGGGCTGATACAGAAATAACTGGTAACAGCAAGAGCAACGGTTGCAAGAACAAGGATAATGGTTTGAAAATTTGGCACAAAGCTAGTGCAGTAATAATAATAATAATAATAATAATAATAATAATAATAATAATAATAATAATAATAATAGTAATAATAATAA
>NC_043008.1:17295136-17347636 GCF_006345805.1 Octopus sinensis
ATGTTTTGCCATGGCAATGTCATTGTTCGTATTTCTTTCGTAAACTTAACTTTCAAAATTATTGATAAATGTATAAGATTGTACGAAAGAACTCATGTATGTTTTATAGTTATTTTGAACATATTGTTACTCATATATATTTATATGATTTTTAGCTATTGTTGAGTTCATGTTGGAATGTAACTTTTTTCCATGTTTAAGGCCTCCATATGCGCGGTTTCTGTGTTAGTATATCTATGAAAAACCGTACAAAGAAACATGAATCTTTCTGCTTGTACGTGTCAGACGCGGAAATAAATGTATAATGTTTGCGAAGGGGTTGCCTACAATCAATCCACTATGCCTGTGATACACACACATATTGTGCGTGTATCTATGTTTGTATTCATATAATACATATTATATATATATATACTTACATATATATATATATATATATATATAACATATATATATATAATATATATATATATTATTATTATATATGTAACATATATATTTATTATATATATGCATACATACATGCATATAAACATATAAACATATAAACACACGTAAACGCTCGTCATAATATTGTAATACCGAGAAATGCAATACTCAGAAGTCGCTTACTTGAAACTACGATTAACAGTTTCTGAAGTTTTTGCAGCTCAATGAAATACGGAAGTAACAATTTTCCCGCCTTTTCAGCTCATGTGGTCGCGTTTGTTCCAATACACCCATGATTCTATCTGATGTTTTTACTCACACAAATATATCATATGTATATAGAGATCAAGAATCAATGTAAGCACAAGTAAATATATATATGTAGTAGGTATTTCCACTGTAGCACTAAATCCGAGATTTCGGCTATCTACATTGTAATATTTCAGACTCACGAAAGTAAAGCAGTTTTGATGCTTTGATGAAGAGTAATATATAATTCAAAAAAGAAGAAAAAGAAAGACTTTAACACGTCTTTCATGGTCACTTATAAATGCTTCGGCTTTCAACAAAGGTTCACTCAAAATTTCCAAGGTAAATTTCATGTCGTAGTTGCGGTTTTAAACGTTCGAGTGACACTTCGTCAGACCAGCATCAAAGTTACGCTCTTGCACTAGAGTTGGTTAATTATGTGTTAAAGTCCGTCTTTGTCTTCTTATTAAGATTGCATGAATGTGATTGTGTGTGTCTGTGTGTGTGTGAAAAAATTAATATGGAACCAAATACTACTAACATTAATACAGAAAACAAACCACAAAAACACAAATACCCGGGCACACATATATATACACATATATATGGGTGTGTGTGCGTGTGTGCGTGTATATATATATATATATATGACATAATTATACTATATAATAATAGCTGTTTCGGTACATTAAGTATATATATCATAATACATAATACACACACACACACACACATATATACATACATAACGTGTGTATGTGTGTGTGTATTCAGTATAGCAAGTGTACTTACATGTGTTCTGGAGTCTAAATGGATATATCAGAAAAAGACTGATCTGAATACACAATCATTTAATATTTCCTCTATGTCTCTGTCTCTCTCTCATTCTCTCATTCTTCCTCTACATATAAATATATATATATGTGTGTGTGTGTGTGTGTGTATAATCTCATACTTCTGTACATACACACATATACAATACATACTCGCATACATGGATGCATAGATATTCATATATATATATATATATATATATATATATATATATATATATATATATATATATACACGTAAGTACGTTCGTACGTACATACATACATTTCCGTGCCTATAAAAATGATAATGGATTCTTCATCTCTTTCCATCATAAATTTTCCATGATGAGTTGTTTGATTAAATGAACTTCGGATTCATTGAATTTTTATCAAGACGCAATGATGCGCAGTATTCCGTACACATCGGGAACATGAAAGAACAATGCATCGTATGTGTCTGTTTGCGTAAGTATGCATATATGTGTGTGTGTGTACGTGTATGTGTGTCTATGTATATACGTATGCATATATGTATTTCTGTGTACAGAAACAGACACACGTATACACACACATGTATGTGTATGTCTGTATACATATGTACTATATATATATCTATAGATATATATATATATATATATATATTATATATATAATATATATAATATATATATGTGTGTTGGTGTGTGGTGTGTGTGTGTGTGTGTGTGTGTGTCTGTGTGTGTGTCTGTGTTTATGTATGTGTACACATACACATATACGTACGGCTGAATTGCAGTGTTGCTGGGGCAGTGCTCTCGACAATTTTTATGTGTATTCAACTACATTACTTATTTTAGCCTAGTCAGTCATTCTATCATTTCTCTCCTGCCGAACCGCTAGGTTACGTGGACGTAAATAAATCAAAACCAATGGTAAAGCAGTGGGGAAGTATTAAACACATGCACAAAGACATAAACTCCATGTATATATAGATATATATATATATATATAGATATATATATATATATAATATCTAATATATATGATAATATATATATATATATATATATATATATATATATATGTTGTTTTTGTGTTGTGACCCCTTTCGGTCAAGAATGACCATGGGATTGCACCGAGAAAATTACCCACCGAGGCAGAAGTCCGGGCAAGGTTATTTATGGAAGACCAGCAGTCTCCCATGAATACAAGCCTCCACTCTCTGCGCCACCGATGTTATTCAAGGGAAAGGCAAAAGCCGATACAGCTTGGCACCAGTGACGTCGCAGTTCATTTATTAACGTGCAAGTGGCTGAGCACTCCACAGACACGTGTACCCATAACATAATTCTCGGGGAGTTTCACCGTGATACAGAGTGTGACAAGGCTGGCCCTTTGAAATAAAGGTTCAACAAAACAGGAAGAAATATTGAAAGAAAGTTGTGGTGAAAGAGTACAGCAGATTTACCATTACCTCCTGACGGAGCCTCGTGGAGCTTTAGATGTTTTTGCTCAATAAACGCTCACAATCCGGTCTGGGAATCGAAAGCGCTATCCTACAACCGCAAGTCTGCTGCCTTAACTACTGGGCCATTGCACCTCCACACACACACACACACATACACACACATACACACACATATACATACATACATACATACATTCATGCATACATGCATATATACATGCATACATACGTACATACGGCGGGGTTCTTTCAGTTTCCGTCTACCAAATCTACTCACAAAACTTTGATCCGTCCGTTGGCCGTATTAGAAGAGTATTACCCAATGTGCCTCGCAGAGGGAATGAACGCAGAACCATGTGATTTGGAAGCGAACTTCTTACCACAAATCCACGCCTACTCTATATTATCAATAATATTTGATTTCGTGTTCGTATTTGCGTATAACTACATATACACTTCATTAAACACATGAATTACTAAATCACATCTCTTCTCAAACCTTAACCTCACATCAGTGTACATATTTCTATGGCTACTCACTCTTTTACTCAATGTCCAGAAATTTAAAAGCATACAGACTGTTTTAATTACAGTCATGTAGAACATGAAAATATTTAAGGAAATCAATCGAAGCCTTTTGTTTACTCAAACGCTGTACATGTTTTCCAACATAATTAACATAATCTATATTGTGTAGCAAGCGGTGCTGTAGTATTCTAAACTACAGACTTTCCTTTGAATATTATTTATTTTTACATAACAAAATATTGATAATTTCTGACACAATTTCCCTTTCAGTTGAACGAGATAGACGCCTTTTAGTTTTATCGTAAAAGAGTGAATGATTAGAAATAAAACGCATACAATAATGTTTTTAATAGAATATCGATATAAGCTTCGATTAATAATATTTTAAGGAACTGTGTTAAAATATAGTTTAATTTCAAAATCGTGTATTCAAATACTTATCCATTATTAACAAAGTGGGTAAATTTTTATCAGGGCTCACACATGTGCGGTACACAAACTGCATGGAGGTGCATACATATACAAACACAAGCTCAGACACACACACACATACATAGAAAATACACAAACACGGACATGCAAGCACATGAATATGCAGGATACATACATACATATGCACACACACACACACACATATACCCACATACACATACATACATACACACATGCATACATAGGCACACACACACACTGACCCACACATACATACACACATGCATACGTACATGCATGCATTCATAGGCACACACACACTGACCCACACACATGCGCACAAACAAACAAAGAGGAACGCAGTGTAAATAACGGACAGAGTCAAAACTATTGGAAAGGTTGCAAGACGCAATGACAATTTTAGGAAAATAAGAAATAAGTGGAAATTTTACCGGCGCGTGTGTTAAACTATGGGTACAAAAAAAATGTCTCTCCCCAGACACAACCGAATATGCTTCAACACACGAACTCATATAAAGAATCTAGCAAACGAAATCCAAACACGAAATATATGTATGTATGTATGTATTATGTAAAATAACAAACCATGACCGTGAAGTGACTTTTTACATAAGGGAATGTTATTACGTATGTATATCAGAAAATATATAAGTCGAAACAATTTGTTGATATTTTATGGGGTTTTAATAATTGTTCATGTTATATAATATTACTTTTATGTTATATTATATTCATAGTATATCATGAATAATAGTATATTATGAATAAATTATTGGTTTGCCCAATATCATCTCTGTATAAATTTATCTTTATATATATATATATTTATCTTTATATATATATATATATATATATATATATAATATATATATATTATATATATATATTACATAAAAGGGCTTTGCCACATAAGTAATTTATTTTACTAAGCCCTTTTATGTAATGTAATAATTTGAATTCGCCTTAAATGGTCCCTTTACATACTGAACACTTGGTGAATTGATTAATAATTATTAATTTTACCCTCAATTGTTGAAAATATAATTATATATATATATATATATATATATAAAATATATATATATATATATATATATATATATATATATATAAAGATATATATATATATATATATTATATATATATATATATATATACATACACACACAAATACAACATACACATGTGTGTGTGTGTATGCGCGCGCGTTTTATTAATCTCTCTGCCTGCTTCCCAACTGCGACTTATTACGTCCCAGTAAATTAGCGTTTCATCAGCAACGGAGAAGGCCATATTCATTACGAGATTTCGAAATAAAAGTCATCAATGACCATTTCAAGCGAAAATAGAGACCAAAGGCCAAGTACTGCTATTTCACTTTAATGTTTCAATGGTAAATGCAAATGATGGAAATGATAAATTCAAAAGTGCCATTTCTCTAATGCTGCCATAATATTGCTCTTAGCTTAGTGTAAAACAGTAGGGTACCAAATCAGACAGGTTGGTCGTAGACGTAATCTGTCCTTATCCTCAATATAGCGGTTCGTAATCCTTGAAGGGTGCTTTTAGTTTTGCGTATCTCAACTGATATCGAGTATATTATGATGTTTTATTACTTTCTGCCATTTTTTTCCCTTTATTGGGAATGCATGTGCCAATGTATTGCATATTATTTATTGTATAAAATTTTGTATTTAACTTGATGAGTAAAAGATACTAATACTACTGCTAATATTATTAGTGAGGACGCCTGAAATACTTCAAAGTAATGTCTGGCCTGTGGAGGCACATGGCCTAGTGGTTAGAGAAGCGGACTCGCGATCGAAGGATCATGGGTTCGAATCTCAGACCGGGCGATGTGTGTGTTTATGAGCGAAACACCTAAGCTCCACGCGGCTCCAGTAGAAGGTAATGGCGAACTTGTGCTGACTCCTTCACCACAACTTTCTCTCACTCTTTCCTCCTGCATCTTGCAGCTCACCTGCGACCGACCGGCGTCCCGTCCAGCTGGGGAACCTATATGCCAAGGAAACCTGAAAACCGGCTCTATGAGCCAGGCATTGCTCGAGAAGGAACAAACATTACAATGTCTGGCCTATTTGCATCTATCTTTCTATCAGTCTGAACAGAAATGTTCCACAGCATTGAGATATGATCGTTTTCAAGCACTTGTGTTTGTGTTCCCATCGATTATTTTCATAGGGCAAGTACCAATCGTGGTTGTGGTGGTGGTAGTGGTGGTGGGGGGGATGGTGATGGTGGTGGTGGTAAGCGTCGAGCTGGTAGAACCGTTATCACATATAGCGAAATGTTTAACGGCATTGCGTCCGACTTTACGTTCTGAGTTCAAATTCCGGCGGGGTCATCTTAGTATTTCATCGTTTCGGGGCCGAGTACTACTATCGATGTGATCACCTTACCCCTCAAATCGAGTTTGCCTTTCATCCTTTTGATATCGGTGACATAAGTACAAGTTGACCATTGGTGCCGATGTCCTCAACTAGCCCCCTCACCAAAAATTTCAGACCTTGTACCTATAGTGCAAATGATTATTGTTACTATTCTATGGCTACGTTTCATCATAATATTAAAAAAGAAATTCTGATGAAAGATTGCTGCAAAATGCAATTAATTTATAGAAAGCAGAGTATTTGATTTCTCGTGGTTTTACTTAAAAAGACTGAAATATATTCTCAACCAAATTAAATTTTATATGGTTTCGGATAATTTTGAATTATGATTTAAATAACTCGTTTCATTCAGTTGTATGAAATGTTTTTATTTGCACAGCATGAATTTAGCTATTTTACTCAGAAATATGCTTTTATAGGTTTATTAATCAATGATACGTATAAATATCTATCTATCTGCATCTATCTTTCAATCTAATCTATCTATCTATTTATCTATCCATCCAATCTATTTCTCTATCTATGTATCTATTTATCTATCTATCTCTTTCTATATATATATATAATCTCTCTCTCTCTCTCTCTCTCTCTCTATCTCTCTATCTATATATATCTATATATATATATATATATATATATATATATATATATATTTATCTATCTACTCTCGCCTCGCTATTTCTCTCTCTCTCTCTCTCTATCTAATTATCCTTCTCGGTCTCTCACTTTTTCGCAATTTATGTGTGTATGTGAGTGTGCGTGTGTAAGTGTGTGTGCACAAGTATAGATGTTTATACATAGGCGTGTGTGTGTATGTGTCCGTACAATAAACTACACAGGTATGTATACCCTTACTCTTTTTACTCTTTTACTTGTTTCAGTCATTTGACTGCGGCCATGCTGGAGCACCGCCTTTAATGATGAGGATAAATATATATATGCGCGCGTGTGTGTATATGTCCGTGCGCGATACGAAGATATATATATATATATACGCACACAGAGACTCACTCGCACATATATGTGTGCATAGATGTATATTGTATGTTGGAGGCGGGGCAAACTGAATGAGAAGGGAGAGAGAGAGAGTGTGAGAGAGAGAGAGAGAGCGGAAAATGGTAAAATCCAATCTATAATAAGAGAAATAACGTGACAAAGAAAATATTCATGCATGGATCTGGCTACCTCGGTAGCTGGTCATTCTTACTCAACTAGAAACATCGCATCAGGATTAGTAAAGCAAACACTTTAGGTTTACTGAGCAGGAAGGAAGGTACTTTGACAGCCTGTCTCTATTAGCAATCAAAGGAGTGGCAAAGTATGAAAATTTCAAAGCATATACTTCGAAAATAGTGACAGAATTTCATCTTGAATAAAATTTAGAATAATATATTTGCGGTTATATTTCGTTTGTAAGCTATTCATTTACGCCATGTGAAATGAACACATGGGAAGCTGGGAAATTGATCCGAATATCAGTGAAAATAACAGCCATCTGAAAATAACGCATCTCGAAGGAGATATACGGTATGAATAACGTATATGTAAGGGAATTATCATAATATTTCCGGTATTGATAAGCATTAAATATGACAGAATATTAAATCCTGTATTGATATTACTATTTCCATGTAAGAAAGAGGTTAGTCATAACTGTTACTAATTTAGCCAAATCGCCAGCGATTTTGAGGGCAGGACGTATTCGGTCTTAATGTCTGTCGTGCGTAGAATATTTACAGATTTTTCGTACACACACTCAGACACACATAAGTGCACGCACAGTAACCCACAAACACATGAAAACACACACACATAGATAGATAGAGATAGATAGATAGGTAGATAGAGATAGAGAGAGAGAGAGAGGTAGAGAGATAGAGAGAGATAGATAGATAGAGATAGATAGATAGATAGATAGATAGATAGATAGATAGATTTGATAGATAGATAGATAGATAGATAGATAGATAGATAGATAGATAGATAGATAGATAGATATACATATTCAGACATATTATCCATACATACATACATCGTCCCGGTACTTGGCAGATCCTTTATGAAATTCAAAATTTACTTCCGTGGGATTAGAACCGAAGCTTAAAAATCTGGAAGCCCTATGCATTGTTGCCAATCTACTGTCTTGTTTCTGTATTTACTTCTAACACTGTCAGTTTCTGTAAGTCATAGGAAGAAGCAATGTTGTATCCTCTGCACGTTAACAATTTTTGTTGACAATGTTCATCATGGTACATGTTACCGTCGTTAATAATTAACATCTTCACAAACAGCAAAATGAAAGCTTCAAAAATGATCCTTGCTAGAAAAAACTTGATTTTAGTTCTGTACAATCGAGGTTAAAAACCAACATAATGTCGGTTGAAAGATCACGTGGAAATCGACCCCTTTGTTAAATTATTTTCTGAAACGATCTTCGTATCTGGAATTGATAGAAAATTTACTAGTTATTTATTTTATTTTCCTATCACAGTTGCACTCTAATAAAAAGTATAAACTACGGTACTATTTTAAAGTTAGACATGTCACATAATATCATGTATGTTTTTCTCCTCACTAACACCGACTAAAATAGCAACAATAATAACAAGAACACCAATAGTAAAACTATAACAAAGAAGCAGATACATGCGAAGCAAATCGGCTTAAATGCATAAGTAAGATGTTTACATGAAACCAATCAAAAAGTAAGATGTTATACGCGCATACAGAGGTGAGACTGAGAAATGCTCAAAAAAAGAAAAGAAAAAGTGATCCGAAAGGATATGAATAACATTTTTTAATCTTCAATGGCGACTAAAGTTCTTGCTGCTTTTTTTCTTATATCATGTAAGATTTAAAAACATATTCAGTACGTATATTTTATTGTTTACTAACATCAATAAAACGACGCAAATCATTGGAGGGTGTGGATCTTAGTTCTCGTATTCTTGTCCTCTTTATGAATAAAACTGACGTCGACAATTTAAAATTAGATAGATGAGAAACGTTTGTCTGTATGTACATTCATTTTGACGCGCCCCCACCAAAAATCAAACACACCCTATATATATATATATATATATATATATATATATATATATATATATATATATATATATATATATATATTATATATATATATATATTATATATATATTATATATATATATATATTCTGTAAGTGAGATGGAATATACAAGTGAAGAAATATACAAATGAGAGACCTATTTTCAACTGGCTCAGTGGTTAGAGCGTCGAGCTTACGATCGTGCGGTTGTGAGCTCGAATCCCGGACCGGGCTGCGTGTTGTGTTCTTGAGCAAAGCACTTTATTTCACGTTGCTCCAGTTCACTCAGCTGTAGAAATGAGTTGCGACGTCACTGGTGCCAAGCTGTATCGACCTTTGTCTTTCCCTTGGATAACACTGGTGGCGTGGAGAGGGGAGGCCGGTATGCATGGGCGACTGCTGGTCTTCCATAAACAACCTTGCCCGGACTTGTGTCTAGGAGGGTAACTTTCTAGGTGCAATCCCATGGTCATTCATGACCGAAGGTGGTCTTTACCACTTTTACTGAAGATACGTTTACAGCCCAAGTTTGGCTTATATTAAATTTCTGTATATATATACAGCCTTGGCCAAAATTAAGTAGCAGGTATGAAAAAATACAGAATATGATTGAAACCCATATTCTAATTAGCTTTTTGAAAATATTTTTGCACCTTCCCTCTTGTAACTAAGTGTCACCACAAATGAAACCAGTACAATAAACATGCTAGATTCTATCCCATCAATAATTAGTATTTGATGTGTCCTCTTTTTGCTTTTATATCCCCTTTTATGCGATTTTCATACTTGAGACTACGTTGATGAATGTGGCTTGGTCAATGTTCTATCGTTATTTCTTATTCTTTCGTTGAATATATTATTGATAACTTATCAGTGGTTAATAGTTCTTGTAAATATCTCCAAAATAATAGATTCCTAAGACACAAAGGTCTCAAATCTTTGCATTATCAAGTGAAGGATTCTCCCAAGTTGAAATTGCAAAAAGTTGAAATGCTCAAGAAAAGCTCTCCGTCAACAAGTACAATGAGACAAATTCTTTCAAAATTTGTAAAGGACGAGGTTGCAAAAAGTGTACAACCACAAGGGAAGACAGGTTGCAGCAGACATCTCTTGCGTATCAAAAATACCTCTTTTGACGTAGCTACTAAGTTTCGGGTTGCAACCAACAAGGATATATCAACTCACACATTGAGAAGATTATTAGAAGCTGGGCATAAAGGATGTAGGAAGTCGTTTCTGCCTGAGGTAAACATGAATAAGCGATTGGACAAAAGATTATGGAGAATTGAACTGGCGATCATTGGCCTAAAGTTGTTTAATCTCATGAAAGTAACTTTGATGTAGGGTCTCTACATTCCTTTTCACCACTTCACTAGCCATAACTGAACTACACTTGTACAAATTTTTATTGAATACCAAAAATAATCAGTATTTTTTTTTTCTTTTCAGATCTTTGGAACCACTGGAGCTGTTAATGTTCACCATAGAGTTGGAGAGGATTGTCGTCCTGGATGTGTGGTCCCAACAGTGAAATTTATATGGGGAAGAGTAATTTTGGGGTGCTGCATGTCGTCTTCAGGCCCAGGAATGTTGTTCACTTCCGAGGACAGAATGAATTCCAAAACTTACACCAGCATGTTAGATCAAGATTATCAATCTTCCTTAGCTAAAATTTTCTCTGATAACATGCCAGGTGGCATAATAATTCAACCATTGCTCCATGTCACACATCCAGAAACTCATTGGCTTGGTGAGGAGAAATGGATGAGGGTAATGAACTGGCCCCTTCAGTCTCCAGACCTCAATCTCATTGAACATTTCTGGTGACACTTAGGTACAAGAATGAGGGTCCAAAAATGTTCTTCAACAAGCGAATTAGAAGCCAAAATTCAGGAACAGTGGCAGACAATCGGCGCGGTCACTTGCGCCAACTTTGTCTGAAGTATGCAAAAACTTATAAAAGAGGTTATAAAAACAAAAGGAGGACGCATCAAATGCTAATTATTGGTGAGATAGACTCTGGAATGTTTATTATATTGTTTTCAATCATTAAGTAAATGAGTTTCAATCATATTCGCTATTTTATCATACCTGTTCCATAATTTTGACAAACGCTGTATGCACATACACACACATATATATTACTTGTCTTTTACGTTCCATTTGGCGCAATAAATTGCCTATGTCCATCGACTACAGTAAAAATTCATTGGCTAATATTCTAGATGAACCTGAAGGTAATAAAACATTAGTTGATAAAACAAATTTCCTCTTATAATGGAAACGTTTTCAAACAGCGTAATAATACAAGACAAAATATATCAAAATACATGTATAAATTTATAAACAATGCCTGCAAACATAACCGAACAATTTCTTGATTATTTCAATGTTATGTAACAATTGCGTTATTGTTTAGAGGTCTACAACAATTTAGTCACTGTTTCATAGCATTTCTGATGTCTAGAATAACAAGTGAGGGAAATAGTAAATATATATTTATTTAAATGGTCTCATTTCTCAACGGAGTTTACATCTTAAAGAGATTCGTTTCGACGAGATTACTACTCACACATATACATGTATACACACAAAGAAATATAAAATTTATTCGTTCTTGTCTCGTGAGAGTTTTTCGCGTGTGCGTTTTTGTATTTTTTTTTCTTCTTTCTTTTACTTTTATTACATAAATCATTACACATGGCGAGAAATTCTGAATTGTGAAGTATTGGAAATTTCGCCGAAGGTGCACACATGTAGATACATATATACATAACACACACACACACAACCAGGCGCGCGCGCACACACACACAGAGGATTTTCCACCGCGAGGGAAGGGTGCAAAATACATATATAGTAGGAACTGGAGATTGCCACAAAGCACCTGATGAACAAGAGAGACAATAAGCTTTTGTAATCCCATGTGTAAGCTATGCCATGTCTCTGTGGAAGATGTCACGCATGTGTAAGCTATGCCATGTCTCTGTGGAAGACGTCACGCATGTGTAAGCTATGCCATGTCTCTGTGGAAGACGTCACGCATGTATAAGCTATGCCATGTCCCTGTGGAAGACGCCACGCATGTGTAAGCTATGCCATGTTTCTGTGGAAGACGTCACGCATGTGATTAGCAGCTGTGCGAAAATTTCGTCACGCTACTACCTCCCTATGCGGCACGATGTTGTTGCTAAAACATTTTACAATGACATACGGAAAAAAGACTGTCCTGAAATAAACACAGAAAACCCACTGCTATATAATACTTTCATGAGCACCAATTCAAGGCACACTGGTGCATTATTCCCGTCAAAACGTATGTCAAGTGGAAAACATAACAGGCCGGATATTGTTGTTTAGGGCAAGGGGCAAAGGTATGTACCATCACAGAGAACAGCGGCCCTACAGATATATATATATATATATATATCTTTGAAAATCAAAGAAAATGAGGATATCTATGGACAACTGCTTCAACAACTAAATCACGAGTATGAATTCATATTCATACCAATAAGAATTGGAGCAGTAGGTATTGTTAGTAAATGCGATTATTAGTAAAAGAGAATCTGGATAAACTGGAATTTTCAGAAAGAGAAATCGACCGACTTATTCGCACATTACAAGTGCAATCTATGAGTGGAACAATAAGTTTATGCAAGACTTTTCTCAAGTTCCAAATGTGAATTTCTCTGTGTTAACTACATCCAATTGATGGAGCTTCGTATCTTTGTTGGAAACTGGTTTCCGCCTCTGTAGAAGATTTATAATAATTAAGAAATAGAATATTCATAGGCGCAGGAGTGGCTGTGTGGTAAGTAGCTTGCTTACCAACCACATGGTTCCGGGTTAAGTCCTACTGCGTGGCACCTTGGGCAAGTGTCTTCTACTATAGACTCTGGCCAACCAAAGCCTTGTGAGTGGATTTGGAAACTGAAAGAAGCCCGTCGTGTATATGTATATATATATATGTGTGTGTGTGTGTGTGAGTTTGTGTGTCTGTGTTTGTCCCTCCAACATCCCTTGACAACCGATGGTGGTGTGTTTACACCCCCTTAACTTAGCGGTTCGGCAAAAGAGACCGATAGAATAAGTACTAGGCTTACAAAGAATAAGTCCTGGGTCGATTTGCTCGACTAAAGGTGGTGCTCCAGCATGGCCGCAGTCAACTGACTGAAACAAGTAAAAGAGAAAAGAGTATACATACGTACATACTTACATACATATGTACATAATACATACATATATGCATAGATACATGCATGCTTGCATGCGTATATACATGCATGCATACATAAATAATTACAGGCATACATACATATATACATATAAACACGCAGATATACAAACATACATATACATTTACACTAAGAACAATTGGAAAGCTTGGTTTTGTAAGTAAATGCCTGGGTAAGCTTGGATTTTCAGAGAAAGAAATCACCCATCCTAGTTGCACGTTACAAATATAATTTATAAGCGGAATAGGAAAATTATACAAGATTTTTACCGGGTTTAAAATGTGATATTGCCTTTGGTATCTTCATTCCAAAGATGGACCTTTGTATCTTTGTGAGAAACGAGCTCCTTCCTCAGTGGAAGAATTTAAATGGCTTAATGCAGGAGAGACACAAACATATATATATATAACAAAAAGAAAATGGAGGGGATACAAAAATGACATACATCAGCCGGTAGACATTCTATTATGTCTATTCCAAATAAGAAGGCAGTATTATAATAATACATACACATGCCAAAACTGTGTGCTACACATAATATATACCCTTAATACGTAAAAGAATAAAAGATTATAAGATCAGTTCCCGAGAATTTTCAAAGATTACTTGCGCTCAGGTGAGGAACGAACTACCTGCAAAGCTAACATGGTAGAATATGTATGGAGAACGTATTGACATTGATTATGAATATCACTAATAAGGTTGAGAAAATATTTCACAATGCCTGATTGAGCTAATTAAAAAGACGATATATTAAATATGTAATAGAAAATGAATTAATAACATTCGATTACCTGATATTAGCTTTACTAATCAAATAAGAAATGTTTTTCGTTGTGTTTAACATATGAAATTATGAAGCTGTTTTTATATGTAAAATAATACCAGGTAACTGAAATATTAAGAATGCAAAAACAAAGAAATTTATAGAGGTGATTTTAAAGTCATCTAGTTGAAACAACGTGGGAATATAGTTTACTGAAGAGACATAAAATATGCCGAAACTTCGTCGTATATGTCATTAGTTCGTATTAGGTAGAAGATGTTTTCTAAGTTGTATCCCCCTCATTTTTTCCACAAATTGCTGGAGTTATCACCCCCTGTCTTCTTTTGTTATGCATCAACCCGTAAAAGTATATTTTCTACGTTTGACTCTCAACTCGGTTTATATACATACGTACATACATATATACATACACACGCACACATATATGAATGTATGCGTTATTATACATGTAGATATATTCCCACATAAACACACACACACAAATATATATATATGTACAATATGATTCATAGATGCATATATATATATATATATATATATATATATATATATATATATATATATATATGTACTGTGTGTATAATATATACATTTATCCCCACGTGTTTATGTGTGTTTATGAGCATGCGTATTTGCATATATGTATCTTGTGTGCGCTTGTGGACGTGCGTGCACGCACATGTACATATATGAGTGAGTGAAACAACGAATTTGTTCAAAATATTTAGTTGAGTTTCAACATTATACATGAAATAAATTAAAGATCTGAAATCATGGTAGACTTAATTCTAATTATCTAATTACAATTATAAAGAGTGTTTATTGATTAAAAATAATCATTAGTGAAATTAAACAATTATTGTCAAGGAAATTTGGTTAATTGTTATAAATGTTTCACTCTACATATTGCCACTGCTTTTATATATATTTTCTTATTTTTCTTCCTGTTTCTCAAATCAAATAGATCGTCTTAAATTATAAATTTTAGGTGAGTATTACTCCACAATATTCCCCTACCATCTTTGCTTTTCTTTATTCTTATCCTCCCAGCATCTCATTCTCTTTCTCCCCCTCTCGCTCCTTCCCGGTTTCCCTCTTTCTTTCTTTCCCTCTGTTCCTCCCTCTCTCCCTCTCTCATTTTCTTTCTCTCACCCCTCTCTCTCACTCTCTGACTTTCTTCAGTTCATGTATTCTCGCAGCATCTCACACTGCCGCTTAACGCTTTTTAAAATATATTTATATATATATTTTCGCTTCTCGTTATAACATTCCCGAATCTTGAAGAAAAATAATTCACAAAAAAAGTAATAATAATAATAATAATATAATAATAATAATAATAATAATAATATGCTCAATACCACAAATTTACTTCTCAGTTGTTTGACCATAACCAGTTGAGCATGTCCCTTAGTGGCCGACGATACGTGCACCTCTGATCACGAGCAGAAGTAGTGGGGGAGCATCATGGCGGTATGTTGAAAGGGATTCTTGGAGGTTTAGATAATTCACTTTTGGAAACATGGGTGGTTTGTTCAACATCCTTAAACAATCCTTATTCAGGGACCTTTTGAGTGGGATGGGTTACACGACCAGAAGAAAATTCTAACTGGGCCCCACCTGCAAGGTCATGTGCTGGTTATCTTGATATGAGATCACCGTGTCGCGCACATATGGTAGTGATGCATGTGCCTGGTGTACCCTTATCAGACAGGTAGTCATGATGGGTATACTGGGCTCCGTATATTTTACCCCAGTGTCACTTTGATGGCATGCACTGCTCTCTCACTCAATAATAATAACAACAACATGGTAGTTACTTATTTAGTCAAACGATCATTTTTTTGAAAACTGAGTTGAATAGGCGAATGTATCGATTCTAAGATTTAAGATGTTCTAAGGTATTCTAAATATCAGACCACCGGAGAATGCAAATGAAAATCCAAGTTTTGTACTTTGACAAATTATTATAAAGGCACCCTCTTTACTATACCTTATTTACAGAACGTATTTGGTATTTCATCCACTGGCAAATCATTGTGCGATGAAGCGTTCACAATACTTGGATCAATGGCACCACTAAATACCATTGTATTTCAAATATTCCATGATCAATCTTTTTTCAAAAGCATCGGCGTCTTTTAATATATACATACTTATATACATACATACATACATACAAACATATATATATATATATCTTTGTATGTGTATGTATATATATATTATATATATATATATATATATATATATATGTGTGTGTGTGTGTGTGTGTGTATGTATATATATATATATGTGTGTGTGTGTGTATGTATATATATACATATATATATATATATATATATATATATATATATATATATATATATATATTATATATATACACATATATTAAAAGACGCCAGTGCCTTTGAAAAAAATATATAAATATATTTCATTTTGGATTTGGTTTGCAAGATTCTAAGCGTGAGTTCGTATGTTGAAGAATATTTTGTTGTGTCCGGGGATAGTAACTCTAGTTTAGTGCCTTATTATTATGAAACAGGCACAACAACGATCCCGGAATGGTAAAAATCAATACAGATACCTAAACAATATCGACGGTTTTGCGATGTCGGAATGTATACTATCAGAGGTCTTCGGCGCCAAGACACCGAAAAACAATACCTCCACAAAATCCAACAGCAACGAAAACAAAGTTACTTTAGAATATACGGTGCAGTAAATCTAGATACAGGTGAAATGAATGGTTGAGAGTTACCAACAAAATTCACTACATATAAAATGTTCAGAAGAAATTGATTGTCTGCGATTGGAAAAAGCGTTCTTAATATTAAAATGTAGGTTAGAGCAATACAACAACAATAACAACAAAACAAACATGCGGAACCAAAACAATTATAATAGTAACAATAACGGTGATAATAGCAACAGCAACAATGACAACAACCGTTTGTGAAATAATAAGGCACTAAAAGAGAATGACTTTCCCCAGACACAGAAATATACATATATATGTATATATATATATACGGACATACATAATTAATAATATCAAAGGGTAATGTTGAAATATTAGAAATGTCCATTCCCAGGGGCCTAGCGTGTAATACTTCGCCTAGCAAATTATTTTATTTGATAAAAAAAAGTCTGAAACCATTTTTCCAGGAGTTAGATGGTTCAGTGAGTCCTATGAAGGATGCTTCTTATGTTTTTAAGTGTAGACTGTATTTATATATACATACACACATATATAGGATAGAGGATTTGAATATGCAGAGGTCTTATATAGAAGTTCATTGATTTGACGGGTTTCACATTTAAAAACATTTCAAAAGTACAATCTAAGGCTGCACAAATCCTTACATTTTGCTTTTCAAAATCATATTTTTTAAATAGTGAAACTGGTCAAGTCAATAAACATCTTTAAAACATATCTGCATTTTCAAATCCCCTTTCCTATAAATTTCACTCATCCGGAATATATATATATGTATATATATAACGGGAAGCTTTATGAAAATAAACAAAAGGCGAAGGCAGGTGGAGTACAAACAAACAATTGTGTTAGTATGGCGCTCAGGAATATAAATAAAACAAGTCTTTTACGTTTCGAGCCTACGCTCTTCAACAGAAAGATACACAGAAAAGAAACACGGAGAGAAACAAAGAGAGGAAAAAAATGCGTGCAGAAGCTAGCGATTCAACATGGCGATTCCCATATATATATTACATATTTATATATATATAATATAATATATTATATATATATATATATGTGTGTGTACTATATAATATATAGTGGTGTGTGTGTGTGGTGTGTGTGGTTGTGTATGTGTGGTGTGTGTGTGTATGTGTGTGTGTGTGGGTGGTGTGTGTAAGTGCGCGTGTGTGTGTTGTGTGTGTATGTGTGTGTGTACTACGGCTGCTCGTAGCTTACTAATTTCCTAAACCCTGATGCGTGGATCCTACAATTACATATCGTTATATGTACCTCCCATAATTTACAATTCCGGAAAAGCTAGAATTATGCCAAATTCTGGAGTCGATTCGTACGACTAAAGTTACTTCAATCTGTTTCCCAACCCTGTCCTTAGTGTATGACTGACACAAGTAAAAGATTAGGAGTGTTCCATATAATTTGATTTAGCAATCTGTATAAATGCTCTCTTTTCTGACTTCGTCTTCTACTCTAATGACCATTTCTTGGTGTTAGCTGAGCTCATGTCACCTTCATTCAGATATTCTTCTCTCACGCTCATCTTTGACATATAACATTAAGATAACCATTAATGTCATGACTTTCACAAGTCTAGGAGTATTTTAGAATGGTAAGTATACTGTGTTTTTTCCAAAATAAGAAAGGAAGTGTGTAATTTTTTCACCTGATGGATATAAGAGTTTTACAATACAGCATACATCAGATCGACATGCTACAGAAACGAAGACAAATCGAATACTTAAGTCTAAAAATCAAAAAAAAATATAGATTTTGCACATATTATTTGCGTGTGGTAGCAATTCCTCATTTCTTGACATTCAACTGACTGTAGTTTCAAACTATAACATTGATTACAAATGAATTCGGTGCAATTCGGAACAGTTGTCTAGCCAGCATGTAAAATGAGTTGAGCTTTCATCCTCTATTACATTACACAGATCTTTAAAGCAATGAAAAGTATGTCACTGGTGTTGCCCATCCTACAATTAGCAATCTGTAAAAGTATGGTTCTTGTTTGCTTTTCATTCATTTTCATTAAGTTGATCAAAGCATGCTTTTGAGGAAATGTAATATCATTTGAACACGAATCTAACGTAGCCAAAATAAACAATCTTTGAACTTGATACAAACAACACTATGATTGTAAAGTTGATATTTAATTTTACATAATGATATTCTTTGACAGCCACGTGCAATAATCGTTTAAATGTTGAAAAATACATTTAACATCTCAGCATAGATCCAAATACTTAAACCAGCTGCTTAGAATATAACATGATATATTTATGTAACGCTTCCTCGTTTTATTTCGATAAATTTATTTGCAAACTTCAGCAAAATTTCTTGTTGTCGGTGTTCTCTGAAACGAGATTTATTGTTGAACAGCCAAAATAACTTAAGATCTCATCACTCGTATCAAAAGACTAAAAATCACAATATATCTTTGGAAACATTAACAGCTTTTCCGCAACCATTTACGAAGCTGACATCGTTAGTAAATCATTCTTCCTCTGCATTCTCGTACAAAACTCAAGCGAAATTTATGTGCGTGCATGTGTGTGTGTGTGTGCATGTATGTGCATGTGTATGTTTCTGTTTGTGTGTGTATATATGTGTGTGAGCCTGTGTCTGTGTGTATGTATGGATTCATACACAAATGTATGGAAATATGCATGCGTGTACAAATATACATACAGCTTGAAAGTTAACATCTCTGAAACCGGAAAACCTTGTCAAATCGTAGACAATTTTCTGAGGCTAAAAGCAGAAGAGTGTGTTATGTGATTAAACGTGTACCAGCTCAAGAATACCATCTGCTTTGTTTTGCTCAGACATATTCAGACTATCACGTGACATAGATTTTGCAAGCATACTCTCTCTCTTTACTCTTTTAATTGTTTCAGTCATTTGACTGCGGCCATGCTGGAGCACCGCCTTTAGTCGAGCAAATCGACCCCGGGACTTATTCTTTGTAAGCCCACTACTTATTCTATCGGGCACTTTTGCCGAACCGCTAAGTGACGGGGACGTAAACACACCAGCATCGGTTGTCAAGCAATGCTAGGGGGACAAACACAGACACACAAAAACACAAACACCACAACACATATATATATATATATATATATATATATATATATATATATATATATATATATATACATATATACGACAGGCTTCTTTCAGTTTCCGTCTAGGCATTGGTCGGCCCGGGGCTATAGCAGAAGACACATGCCCATGATGCCACGCAGTGGAACTGAACCCCGAACTATGTGGTTGGTTAGCAAGCTACTTACCACACAGCCACTCCTGCGCCTATTTATACACACATTTTGTTGAAGTTTACATGGTCGCAACATCCAAGAACATCAGTAATATATTTAACAACGAAGGAGAGAAAGAGGTAGCAAGAAATAATGTCTGTTTTGCGTTTTAATTGTTTAATATTCAAGAAAGTATCGTCAACACCTATGGACCTTGATGTTTTGTTCTTCAGGATTTTCTGTTTGCAAGGAGAAAAGGAGAAAATTATTCTCGTTTGGGAAACCTGATCTGAATATTTTCAAATGTGTGAATTCCAAAGGTAAACAAGGTACTGGTGATAATGTTAAGTTGGTTGGTGGATTAAGTTGCTCGATTTGCTACGTAGAGCAGCTAAATCTTCCTCCAATTACATCCCGTGGGTAATACTTTATATAAAAGAAAAATTATATAGATGGTCAAATTTAAAACGCCATTGAACGTCTGCTCAAATATGTTTTGCATGGAAAATAACTAACAACAATAACAACAAACACAAAAATTTCCAGTAACTGTTTTAGCTGAAAAAAGTGTGATATTAAACGATATGACTGTAACTACCATGTTTAAAAATGGAGCCAAATATAATGGGGGGAAACATAGAATATTTAATTGATAGCTATGTTCAAACTTTTACATGTTCTAACAGAATGCAATTTTATCATACAACACAACATAACACAAAAACGAATTTATTCTGTTGCAAAATGAAACACTGTAAAAAAATATATATAATTCGAACCGCTTCAAAATTAAAATGTTTTCATTATATGATCCAATAATTTTTAAAGTGTTCATCATATATAACCCATTACTGAATGAATGCCTAACCGAATCGATAATATATTAAATCATACTATGAAATATTCGCGCCTAATACGTCGTCTTCGCTGTTTTGTTGTATGGTTAAATATTTAATTCTCACTGTTTCAGGTAACAAACCTGCAAACAGGAAGCGTGGGTATCGGCTGAAGTAATAAAGAAATGATTTCGAATTTTACATTCAACGTCCGTGATATTTTTCGTTGTTCACTCAATATTGTATTACCACCCTAGTTTCAGGTGAAATGTCTTTTTGTGTTTTCTGAATATGTTACAAGGAAATCTTTGCAATTCACTTACATAGAGTATCAGAGAAAAATCGTTTCTTTTTTAATACTGGATATTAAATGCTGGCCCATATTTCCATTGTAATTTCTTACAATGAAATTTCTGCGATTATTTGTCCTCAAGTATATAAATCTAGAACGGAGATATTCTAAGATCATGCATTCATAAATGTTCTTTTATTATTTTATTCTTTTACTTGTTTCAGTCATTTGAGTGCGGCCATGCTGGAGCACCGCCTTTAATCGAGCAAATCGACACCGGGACTTATTCTTTTGTAAGCCCAGTACTTATTCTATCGGTCGCTTATGCCGAACCGCTAAGTGACGGGGACGTAAACACACCAGCATCGGTTGTCAAGCGATATTGGGTGGACAAACACACACATACATATATACATATATACGACGGGCTTCTTTCAGTTTCCGTCTACCAAATCTACTCATAAGGCATTGGTCGGCCCGGGGGCTATAGCAGAAAAAACTTGCCCAAGATGCCACGCAGTGGGACTGAACCCGGAACCATGTGGTTGGTTAGCAAGCTACTTACCACACAGTCACTCCTGCGCCTTGTCTGTGTTTCACATACATTATGGCTGCCCCCTCGTTATCGAGTATGGCCATTGCACGAAGCTTAACTGTTACTGGTGCTGTGATCGAATGTGACTTTTTAGCCCAGCTAAAGATCTACAATGTCTTGTACAAAATTGGCAACTAAGACCTTTACTGGTAATAGCCGGCTGTAGTTGTAGCTGGGCTTCATATACCTTTGCATGTCGTTTAAGTCCTCCTGCCGAATTACACTCTCTTGCACATGCACGACAGATATGATTAATATGGTGCGTTACACCACCACCAGTGGCCAGGTTGTCACTCATTACATACATACATACATACATACATACTTACATACATACATACATACATACATACTTACATACATACATACATACATGCATACATACATACATACATACATACACACACTCACATACATACATACATACATACATACATACATACATACATACATACATACATACATACATACATACATACATACATACATGTACATAAAAGTGAATGTATACATACGAAAGGATGAAAGGCAAAATCGACCTCTGAGTTCAAATTCCACCGAGGTCGACTTTGCTTTTCATCCTTTCGGGGTCGATAAATAAAGTACCAATTTCGCACTGGGGTCGATGTAATCGATTTAATCCCTTTGTCTGTCCTTGTTTGTCCCCTTTATGTTTAGCCCCTTGTGGGCAGTAAAGAAATATATATATACGAGGTCTGATCAAAAAGTATCAGGACTGTTGCTATGTAGTTAGAGGGGTAGAAACTAAAGTAGTTAGAGGGGCACAAACTTATATTCACCTCTACTGTGCATGTATGCTCTTCCGTGGTTCATAGTAGTGCTTGAAACTAAATTTTTAGAGTGTAGTCATCTCAAAAAGAAGATGGCGTATTGCCTGCGAATGATCTCCTTGACTGTGTTGGGGAAGACGAAAGCTTACTAATCACTCATAACAAGTGACGGAATGTTCATCTATGGTGATGACACACAAATAAAAGCTGGGTCACCTAAATGAAAGACGACATCTTGATTTCAAAACGTCGATGAAATCCAGGAGAATGTGGCGATGTTATCCCACAAATGAGTTCCAGGAATGCCTCCATCAATGGAAGCGATGCTGAATGAAGTGCACGACTTCAGAAAGAGGACTACTTGGGATGGGATGGATTAAATGCTGAATTAATGTGTCATGGTTTTCTTCATACAGCACCGATCCTGATACATTTTGATCAGTACCCGTATACACATATCCATATGTTATGTACATATGTCATTCTCTCCTCCCACCTTTCCCTCTCTCTCTCTCTCTCTCTGAATACATATATATATATATATATATGCATACATATATGCATGTGTGTGTGTGGGTGTGTTGGTCTCTGTAAAGATGTATATATATATAAATTAAAAAAAATAAAGGTAATGCCATGCAACTTCGTAATAATCCTTATAATTATTGCTGATATATATATATATATATATATATATATAGATATATATAGATATATATATATATATATATATATATATATATATATAATGTTTGTATTTGTCTATGTGTGTGTATATTTTTATGTGTATGTATATACGTATGTTAGCGTTCAGTTAGAATAAAATCAAGACGGTATCTGCTCTCTCGCGGTGAAGAAATATTTAGAGTGGGTAATTTCAGAACAAAAGGCACCAACTAGTAGACAGCATAATCATTAACCTAGATTAGAAGAGCCTACTAACATTAATTATAATTCGTGTAAAAAATTGGACAAGTTACATCCACGAGTGATCGAAAGTAGATGACAATGAAATTGATCATACATATAAACTTTTATCATCAAGATTAAAGAAAATAAGATTTTCAAATCTGGGTCATATACATACTTACATATGAATATAAATATGCATACACACACACACATATGTATGTGTATGTATATCTATATGAATGGATATATATGTATGTCAATGGATATATATCAATATATATATATATATATATACACCCACTCAACACCCTAATGTCAATGGGCTGCTCGGAGTCCACAGAAG
Organism: Octopus sinensis; assembly: GCF_006345805.1. NCBI lineage: Eukaryota > Metazoa > Mollusca > Cephalopoda > Octopoda > Octopodidae > Octopus > Octopus sinensis. The sequence continues at coordinate 17,319,315 of NC_043008.1, forward strand.
CAAGAGATTCTCATCACTGCAATAGTTATACAAATATACGCATGTGACTGTATGTGTGTATATGTGTGTGTGTATATGTACGTAAATATGTGTCGTGCGTTCAGTTCGGTCCCCTGTTGCAAATGAATTCAAAAAATGCTTTTGTTTTTTTTTGGCGATTATTGTTTTACTATTGTATTTTCATTTTTGTAACCATTATCAAAGATATAGTTATAGAAGTAGTGATGGAAATCGCAAGCTATAATAATAATAAAGCAGATGAAGTCAAATAGAAAAAAAAAGAAATAGAACGAATCCAATTAATATAAAATTAAAAGGTCATCAGAAATAAGGTGCCAGATCGAAAAGAATGAAAGGAAATGATTTCAGCAAGATACTTTGAAAACTAATGTTAAAAAAAAATATATCGTTGCAACGAAATGAGACGTTCTGTTTACTGATTTAAATTCGGATACGAAAACCCCTACACGCACACGGGCACAGAAACGCAAGTACAGATGCGTTCACATCCATAGATACACACACAAACATAGACATAGTCTCACACACACACACGCAACGTACACATACACACACTCGTTCTCTCAAGCATACACATGCACTTACACAAACATATCCATATAATATATATATATATATTATGTATATAATATATATTATATATATATGTATATATATATATGTATATCTATATATATAAACATATACCATATATTATATATACATAAATTTTTAATTTTAAATTTTAAATTTTAAATTTTAAATTTTTAATTTTTTCCCTGTTTACGGAATTGATTTTATTTGCGGTTGAAGCTTGGGCTGTATTTCTAGTGGGTGAAATGGCCTATTATGGCCGTTCCTTGATTGTGATGTATATACATCTACAATATATATATATATGTATATATATATATATATATATACATATATATATAAATATATTTATATATATATACATATATGTACATATATTATAATACATACATTTATATATATATATACATATATGTACATATATACATATATATAATATACATATATATATTATAATATATATATATATAATATATATATTATATATATATATATATATATATATTATATATTATATATATATAATATATATATATATTATATATGAACGCAAAAATATATGTCTGTCTGTGTTGTGTAAGAATGAACGTTTTTGTACCCCGCTGTGAGTTTTGAGTATATAGTGAGCAGCACAAAAGATATCATGAATAGTAAAGCAAATTACATTTGTTCATTAGAAATATTTTATGAATAATTCCAATGCATCTCTGAGAATTTTTTGTAAGGTATGAATGCACACCACAAACAAGTGCTACTATTGTGTACCGAGTCTATGAGAAATCATATCTAATTTGTTCCAATGCCACAAAACTCAAGTTCTTCAACATATTGACCTATTTGTAGCCTAAATGTAAAACGTGACAGCACAGCAAGTCTCTGATTTAGTGTACTTTAATTCTTGGCGAATTAAAAATACCATAAAAATCTTAAAATGTAATTGTTACTTTTTGCTGAGGTTACGGCGCTAAAAAAGCATTGTAGAATAATTTGCTAAAATCCTGTTTCTAAAATTACCGACTTCATTGAAATCACCTTGCAAAAGTATAACCTACGCTAGGACGCATTGAGAAACGATTCTAGTCCCTAGTTTAATATTGGACTAACTGAACATATTCTTAAACCTTCTTTCATCACTGACTCCGAAAGAAAACTTAACACTGCTTTCTCGAATTATCCCTGTCACCTGAGGGATAAATTGCGTATAGTTTGTTTATTCTGGGATCTAGCATCTTAACACAATGGAAGATTAAACCTGAATATCTACTATTGTTGCTTTCCTAAAATAATGTTTCATTTTCTTTTTTGTGTTTTCTTGTCTATGATTCTTTTCCTGTGAATCAATCACCTCTGACTTTATCCTTTAATAAAAAGCTTTCCTTCCAGGTTAATATAAGCTGTAATAGAAAACAGGAAGATGACTTTGCTTTGGTGTATGTTGTTAAAAAAACATATGTGAGATTTGTTTAACTTTTTAAACATTTAGTGAGAAAGAGTTCCCCGTAGCCAAGTATGTATCTACAACTATCTATCTATCTATTCTACCTACCTACCTATCTATCTATCTATCTATCTATCTATATATCTATCTATCTATCTATCTATCTATCTATCTATCTATCTATCTATATATCTATCTATCTATCTATTTATCTATCCATCTATCTATCTATATATCTTTTTATTTGTATATGTGTCCATTTATCTGTATGCCCATCTGTGTGCACACAAATACACATACACACATACAGACGTATATATAGTGAAGACGCATGGGCTTGTGGCTCGGCTGCGGCAGTCACAATCGCTAGATTGTGGGTTCGATATTCAGACCAGTCGGCACGTTATATTATTGAGTAAAACACTTTCAACTTGTACCAATATATATATATATATATATATATATATATATATAATATATATATATATAATACACAAAGAGCAATAAAGATTCAAGTTAATTTTAAAAAAATTTACTTGAATATGGTACCTAACTTAGATGCCACCAAAAAAAACTATACTGATTTAACAATACAGTAATGTGGGGTGATTATAAGCGAGAAAGAAGCAACAAGAATGGATAGGTTTTTAGTACGATCGTTTCATACAAGGACAGGTTTTATTAAAAGTTGCAAAGATTACAGCATATAAACGAGTCCCGTACTCATCAGCTAAAATACATGTAAGTTCTCTAGACATCCTAGTGTTTGAGGCTATACTCATGAAGTAATGTAGATAATTAAACAGATTTCTATAAGATTTGACCTGTAGTCAGTCAATGTATGAATAATAACAACTCCTTAAGACAATAAAATGAATAAATTAAATAAGTAAATTTTTAATGACTTTTTGATAAGATTATACTTAGATTTTCAATGTATTTTTGGTGATTTTAGCATCTGACCCCTTAACCCTGACTATGTTATCTCTTTAGATTCCTTTAAACTCATAGCTGATTTCAACAGCAATAAATTACGGTTTACTGGTCAAAGAATAATATTCTCCTCTAGTTCCTAGATGCCTGTTGATTAAAACCAGACTTACAGTCTACTAACTCTTCTGTATAACTAGAACCCTCTTTTTTTCTTTTCTTTTTTTCCCTTCTTTCCCTATTTCTTTCTCTTTTCTCTTTTTTCTTTTTCTTCTTCTTATTCTCTGTTTCCTTTTCTCTTCTCTTTAGTCCCCCTTCCCCCCCCCTTTTGCTCCCTCCTCCATTATTTTCTCTCTTTTCTTCTATCCCCTTCTCTATTCTTGGCCGATCTAGTAAGCCCTTCAGCCTTGAAGAGTTAAATAGCTACAGCCTCTTGTGAATAGCAGTAATGTGATTAATGTGGCAAATACCTAATCATATAACAAGGATTGATACCTACCTCATTGTGTTCAACCATGGTAAAATTATCGCCTGTGAATATGAAATTCACCTCCATTTCTCTGGAAATTTACATCTACACCATTGGAATCTGTGCATATATACAAAGGATTAATTCACCTCTCTGTAATGCTAATAAGCAGGAATTGAGACCCACCTCGTTGTAATAACAATGGATAAATTTGTCTTCTGTGAGTATATAATCCCTCATCATATCTATGGAAATTCATATGGATTAGGTCACCTTCTCTGTGATGCTATCAAAACTTTTTAAAATTCTGTGATAAGACTGTACATCATCTTTAGAGAACTTTAATGAACTTTAGAAATCTGTTTAATTATCTACATTACTTCATGAGTATAGCCTCAAACACTAGGATGTCTAGAGAACTTACATGTATTTTAGCTGATGAGTACGGGACTCGTTTATATGCTGTAATCTTTGCAACTTTTAATAAAACTGTCCTTGTATGAAACGATCGTACTAAAAACCTATCCATTCTTGTTGCTTCTTTCTCGCTTATATATATATATATATATATACATTCCTCTCTAGTTTCAGATGCACCGCCGTTATATATATATATATATATATATATATATCTTAAACGGATTGATGGTAGTAAGTAGGACTGTATCATAATCATTGGTATATTGTATGATATAATTATGGGGATAAATTTTTACATATAGTCTGGTCTCATGCTCCCACGTAAAAGCTTTACACATTCATAATTCTTTTCTACTCTAGGCACAAGAACCCACATTTCCGGGGAGGTGGGCAGTCGATTAGATTGACCCTAGTACGCAACTGGTACTTAAATTATCGATCCCGAAAGGATGAAAGGCAAAGTCGACCTCGGCGGAATTTGAACTAACGACGTAACGGCAAACGAAATATCGCTAAGCATTTCGTCCAGTGTGCTAACGTTTCCGCCAGCTCGACGCCTTTTAACATATTCATAACAATCCCTACTATGTAAATATGTATGCTAATGCCTTATAACGTATATGCTTTACTAATATATATTGCTTAATCATTCATACTAACATGTTATTCAAATGATTTACACACTATAAAATCTTTGTTCCAGTATAAGTACCTATTTTTTGCCAGGCACTAAATTTCTTAATTTAATTTATGTTTATAGCTTTTAGTCACATTGTAAGGTAGATGTCCGTGTCTTGTTTCGGGGCTTCTGGGACGAATGGGGAGAAGGAAGGCACCCTGAAACCAAATGTCTGCTTGTGAGCGTTGCAACAGAATCGACTTCAGTAAAATCAAAGACGGCGGAGTTAAATCGGGCGAGAGTTTAAGTCTACCACACGTGTGGAGGATGGAGCGCTGTAAACTTGAAAGTTAAAAAACCTGGAACAAACATTGCAAGCATCCCCTTAAATTCACTGCTTTTAATTGAGATTATTTCGTCAGCGACCACAAATATTAATGGTAAATTGAAATATTTTGCTGACGACTACAACGCACAGTCTGTTTCGAGAATCGAAAGCATAATCTTCTGATTAACAACATAACCACTACTAAAACTGATATTACTTTCTAGTATTGCTAAGGTACACCTAAAACCCACAACTTCTCAAACTTTTGTGTGATGGAAGTGTTTTCAATTAGGAGTCTTCTACGTATGTTCTCAAGCAAATTCCAATTTTCTTTCACAGTACCGAATCAATTTTTATTATTCCGAAGATACTTTGAATCACCTGATATATATATATATATATGATAGATCAGTAGCCACTACTCACATTTTTTCTCTCCTTCTGTTTTTTTTTTTCTGTGTTCCTGTCTGTAGAAGAGCGTAGGCTCGAAACGTAAAAGACATTTTTAGTTCCTGAGCGTTATACTAATACATCTGTTTGTTTTGTACACCACCTGTCTTCGTCTTTTGTTTTTTCCTGAACTCTCCCCTATATATACATATATAATATATATATATATATATATATATATATATATATATATATATATATATATATATATATATATATATACATATATATTAATACAAACACTCATATATATGCAGGGACACCTACCAACATATACACAGATAACTTACATATATCTGTAGATGAGTGTGTGTGTGCTTGTATATGACCGTTTTTCTTTATTGGGTTTACGTTTGCATTAGTTTGATCGATTGTTTTTTTTTTAATTAAGAAAAGTAGATTTTTATAAAATCCATATTTACGCTATATATAAATATACATATACATACATACATATATATATATATATATATATATATATATGATAATCTTCCATAATTGTTTTCACTGACAATTTCACATTTTGTTTTCAAATTATCGTATATAACATGCAACGATAGAATTCTCTAAGGAACATTTACCTTCACGTACGACCTATAGTATGCAAACTACATCACGAATTCATATACAATAATACGAAGCAAAATATAATCAGCTTAACAAAATCAGGCCTATACTTTTATGCATATATACATTAAACATATTCATCTTTCTGTATCTTTTCTTCTACCTGTCTTGCTTTTTGTTTCTTGAATTAAAATTAAATGCACCTGAATGAAACGATGCGTTCTTTTCTTCAATCCGTCACTAAAAGCAAATTGAAAAACATCCAAGAATGACATATATGTAGTTTTTTCGAAAATTTTCTTTCGGGAAGGATTTTAAAATATGTGTTATCCTAATTGATTTATTTCCTAAGAGTATTTTTATCTCGTTTCTATATTTACCCCCCATCCACCCATCCCAGCTGAGTTTAATTATTTTATATCATGCAATTTTATAACTAATCATTTATACAATAATTTAATCAAGTAATAAGATACTTTATTCCTTTGAAAGACAGATTAAAGCAAATGTCATTTTTCTTTACCTATGTCTATATTGTCTATCTTGGAATATAAAATTGCATTTTGTATTTATGCAATTATCTTTTGATATTTAAAAATGTTGATTGAATATCTTCCATAACTTCTGACGAAAAGTTATTGATGTATTGTTATCAATAATTACTCGTGTGCAAGCATGGATTTTTTTAATTAGCATTTTTTTTTTATTTCCTGTTTTCCCTATTATAATTGAAGACAGCACAGTCAGCGAACTGTGAAGTCTTGAATAAAAATAAATGGAGAACAGGACTTTTCTTTTACTTAAAAAAAAGCGAATCAAGAAAAAGAAGAGGGAGAAAATAAAATACATAAAGACTACACACAACTACACATTCCCTCATCGTGAGTTATTGGGCCTTCCAACGAGACAGAATACTATACTAAGCCTTTATAAATCCCCTTTAGTAAAAAAAAGTTCATCAAGATCACAATCTTTCAACACATGCTCCTTGGAAGAATGCAATCTTTCGTAAAATGATGTTGTTTCAAGAACAGTATCCTTTGTATTTTCTACAGTAGATCCATTGTCTAGCTCTAACTGAGCCATGGCTTAGCTTACAAAATACATATTTTTAACTTGAAAACATAACGGCTATCCATCTCCCTTTCATCTGACTACTTGGCCCTTGAGCGAATTATAATGCCCTCCATAAGCATAGCTGATTCTTCTCTCACATAGCGTTGACCACCATACCAAATTGGTGTAGTGAGTAGTTATAATTTAACTTGTACGTAATCCCCAACTCGGATGGGTAGACTGGTTATCTGATAATTCTAATATACTTGGTCCCAACCCTGCATTCATCATACACATGGTCTTCACACTTTACCATTTAGCTTCCATCTTGCCTATCATATATAACAACAGGACATTCTTCTTTATATATATATCTCCCTCTAACTCTAGAAATTTAAGTATCTATCCATTGCCATGACTATTAGTTTCTATCTTTCCTCATATTATTACGTCCTGTTCTCTGCTTCTCTTCCTCTATATTTTTGTATATACATCGCAATATTAGTAGACGAAGTCTCTCTGATAAGGATCTATCTCATTCTCTCTCCAGTGATGGAATAAATCACGCATAAGGACGCAGGGAATAGTATGTAGGGTCCTGTAGTGGCGATTGCAAGATCTTGGTTACTCTTCCTGAACCAAGTGGTGTGTTGTATTCTTAAGGAAAACACTTCATCTCACGTCGTTGCCCAGTTATCATTTCAACAATGGCCGTGTGACACATCGTGCATCTTATAAGGGCCACGTCGATATCATGAAGCGAGTGAGACAATGTACAGTACAAACATTCCAAATATAAGAAAATAAGCCGGGATTAACTTACATTTATCCAGAAGTATTTTATTATTAAATGAATAAGTAAATAAATGAATAAATAAATTCAAAATTCCTTAAATTTGGTGTTGCCTTTGTGATTTTTCAGAAAAAAACGGTCATCAGAGTTGTTGATAATCTACTGTCGCTATATGTTGAAATATGCATGAGAGAAGTCCTATTTTAGTATGCTAATTCGATTTCAACTAAATGATATTTAAATATATCTACATAATGAATTTGAGGTATTATATTTTTGGGTTGAATTTTCATAAATTTTTTTATATAATTATATTTCTATTTTATTTACATCTCGGTTTTTATAGTAAGTGAAAATTTAAAACATTTATTTTCAATTTTCTAGTTTCAGATCACTTTTGTAGAATCATTCAAAATGAATAGATTACAATTGCTTGTGGCGCTATGTGACTTCCCCATTTCATTTCGGTAGCTTCCGGCTTTACTCTAGGAATTTTATTCTGAGTTGAATACAGACTCCATCTTCTCTCTCTCTCTCTCTCTCTCTCTCTCTTTCTCTTTCTTTGTCCCTCTCTCTTTCACTCTTCCTCTCTCTCTCTCTCTCTCTCTCTCTCTCTCACACACACACTCACACAATCCTCACACTCACGCAGATGCTCTCACACGCACATCCATGCACACTTACACATGTATATATAGACATATGTTTTCTTTTTCGATTCTTAGTTTAGTGTTAATTTTCACCGGCTTCCTGATTAGTAGCAAGACTGAGATAGAAAGCTTCTTATTTTGTTCATTAGTCTTTAAATATTAAGAAGGTATTGCGAATTTTTTTATTGTCCCAGATATCTTTATCATTTGTACCGTATACATTAAGAAGTCCTCCCAAAACCCATCTTCAGCCATACTAATCTCTTAGTGGACTTTTACACGACCTGTTACTCTCATAATAAAATGTATGAAGCTGAAGATTTACTTCGGTGAGATGATTTTCAAACTCCTCATTGGTGACCATACACCTTCTAATTCCCCTGTAGTTTTCTAATCATATTGATATCCATATAACAACTGATTTCCACAACAAATCATACCGTAAATCCTCGAGTATAATCCGCATTTTCCCAAAAATTAAAGGTCAAAATCCCTAGTGCGTACTATATACGAGGTTAAAAATGAAAAAAATATTTTCTAAGCAATATCCGAGTCTCTATTTGCTGTCTGGCAATGTTTATTCAGACGCATTTTGTGTTGTCGGGTGCGAAAATACCTTAAGCTAAGTCCGAAAGCAATGCAGTCATAAAAGAATCATCCATAACTTGCCGTAAGCAACACTTAGTAAAATAAACGTATTCCGAAACACAGAATAACATATAACAAAAACAATTTGCACACATATTTACATTCCCATATAAGAGTTAAGAACATCACCATTATTGTATTACGCATGCGTGGAAGTGTTTGTTCGACTAGGTGCTGCTGGCTTAATTACTCACGACTCAAGCTAGAGAAGGGGTGCGTATTATACAAAAAGTTTAGGTTTTTCAGAGGTACAGCCCTCTAAAAATCCCCTGCGCATTATACTCAAGGGCGGACTATACTCGAGGATTTACGGTAGTTTGTTCTTGCCCCAATCGACCAGATACTCAACAGTATCGGTCGGTTGTATTTTATATCTGTGACTGTTTAATTTTAAAGTTCTTCCGATATTCTTTTGACCTACCAGTCTCATTGGAATCAACTTTACTGGGATTTTATTCTTATATAGTTCCAGCTTATTCTGGCCCTTGAATTATTCCTCATAGGAAGATAATGTCTAAAAAGCACTCTCCCGCATTTGGAAATTATGAGGAAGATGTCTTCAGTTTTACTTATTTAAAGCCTACATTAGTTGTCCGTCGTGGAGGTGCGTGGCTTAATGGTTAGGGTGTCAGCATCATGATCGTAAGACCGTGATTTCGATTCCTGGACCGGGCGACGCGTTGTGTTCTTGGAGAAAACGCTTCATTTCACGTTACTCCAGTCCACTCAGCTGGTATGAATGCAATGGACTGGCATCCCGTCCAGCTGGGGAACACATGCGCCATTGAAACCGAGAAACAGGACCCATGAGCCTGGTTAGGCTTTAAAAGGGCGTAGTTATTTATTATTAGATGTCCGTCAATATTTATCTTTTATAAAGCGGCGATCGGGCAGGATCGTTAACATGCTGGGCTAAATGCTTAGCGGCATTTCGTCCATATTTGCGTTCTGAGCTCATATTCCACTAATATCGACCGTGTCTTCCATCCATTTGGTGGCGTTAAATGATCACCAGTAGATCATTGGTGATGGGTTTTTTTTTCTTTAACAATGATGGCGCAATCCTAAGTTATATTTTGAAGTGGAATAATTGAAATTTGATTCATTAAGTGAAAAAGTTAGCTGAAAATAAGTGAGGTCAAAAATGGGAAAGTAAATCGAAAAATTGAATTTGTATAAAAAATATGTCTTTCTTTTTTTTTTAAAGAAAAATATAGATTAATTGGGGTTTTTTTAAAGAAAAGTATAGATTAATTGGGTTTAATAGAATAAAAGATAAAAGGTGAAAAAAAGAAGAGAAAACTATACTTAGTAGTCTTTCGTTCAGTAGCATCAACAAAAAGAAACGTGTACTTAATTCTGACCTCAGTAAACCTCGTAGCTGTCCATCCCTTCATTACTGAATCATCACACTCTCTCCATTTTTCAATTAACGCATCCACTTTAATCACAACTGAACCTATATAGGTCACAAAGAAAACTCTGCTGTTGTTGTTGTTGTTGTTGTTTCAATCGCCATCTTCATCATCTCTTGCTGTTTTTTGCCTTCACATTTACTTTCTCCAACACCGAGGACAAATCTCTTCCTCCCTCTTCTTGACTAATTTCAATCCAATGATACGTCTGTTAACACCACAGCTTCTACAGAAGCAATACTTCATACATGCTGACATACTTCGACAGTAATGAAGAAGTAAACCATCAGCGTATCCTCCCTGACCTAAATTTCACTATCGCGGACATCATTGCGGTAATTAACATAATTAAACTCAATTTACCAGTAGGACCTGACAAATTAACTCGATAGTCATACGAAGGAGTACCGATATCAACTTCAATGTATTTCTTCTAGCTAATCTCCAGAGGTCACATTTGATATCTGAACATTTTCTGTCCCAGTCTGTCATCCCAGATTTTAAACAGGGAATTGAGTCGCCCAAATGAATTACCGTAGGTCTTAATAAGTTTGTGATTCTCAACCACATTTTACCTATGCACTCTTTTGATTCTTATTTTATTTGGGGCCTAAAATTTCATATTAATCTTCAATGTCTAAAATCTATTATATTTTTAAGCTTAAATGTTATGAGAAATTGTATAGAAAATGTTTGAATGTTTTGTGTATCGTAGAAATATAAATATTTTACTTCACATAAATTTCAACAAAATTACATATGATCCATTAAGTTCACCGGTTGAGAAACAATGTAGTAACCTCTCATATTGTTATACTATTCGATAAGGTCTGAGTTAAAAAAAGAAATAACTGCTTTCCTGGAGAGAGATCATTTCCTAGATATCCACCACCTTGGATTTCATGGGAGCACAGACTTAACTATCTAAATGCTCTGCAAAAAAGGCTTCAACACAAATATCATCTGTTTCACTAAAGCATTCAAAACAGTCAATCACAGCTACTGCTGAAGAAACTATCCAACAATGAAGTTTACTGCAACAGATTAAATGTTTTCTGATAAACAGAACCAAAATTCTGTTGTGTCTGGGGAGAGTCATTTTCTTTATGTGCCTTATAATGTAACACACTCGCCGGTAAAATTTCCACATATTTTTATTTTCCTAAAATTTTCGTTGCGTCTTGAAACCTTTTCAATAGTCAAGAATATTATAAGGCACAAAAAGAAAATGACTCTCCCCGGACACAAGAGAATATGCTTCAGCACATATAACTCATATAAAGAATCTTGCATGCCAAATCCAAAAGCGAAATGAACCAAAATCATTGCAACCAACAGAATTTTCTCATAACAAGCAAGTCATGAGAAATGATCCCCACCAGATTGTGCAGATCACTTTTGTTTATTATTTGCATAAAGGACATTGATGCATTGTTGCCGCATAACACTTCTGCCATACTGGCCCATCGAACGGCTGTCGTTTCCTCATGCTTTAAGGTATACGCCATAACTCTTACATCGCAAATTTCGTGGTGGGTGTTGAAGAATTGGTCAAGGACCAGTCTTGCTACCAGAACGTCAGTCACATTTCCTTTTCAATGTGTCTCTTGTAGGTGACAAACTCTCCTCTACTCTGAAACACACGATCATAATTTTCTATCTAAACCTAATTAATTCTAATCTCATAGTCCTATACGGGGTTAACCAGAATCGGTTCTTTACGATGTGAATGGAGGAATATTTTCAGGTGTGCCCCAGTATGTGTGCTTAAAAACAGATGAATAGTGAGTAAGAAAGAAGTGTGATGGATTATACTCGTGGTGGCGTGTTTTAATTCTGTTGTTTTGAGTGCCGTTTTAATCTTACAGATCTTTTTCGTTTTGCTGTTAGTGTTGTTGCTGCTACTGATGTTCGTATCCCATTCGCTGTTGTTACTTCCGATCGTACTTCTAACCATTATTGTTGCTGTTGGAGCTGCAACATCAGCCGCAGTTGGTGCAGTGAGGAGGCTCATTTTTACTGTTTTTTGTTGAGGGCAGAAATCTTTGTAGTGGCACTTCCGTACCGCAAAATGGTATCTTGTCCCTTTACCTGAACCGCAACACGCTGACCTATTTTCCAGTGCAGGGATCAGATCTGGGGGTAAATACCCGCAGTCATTTCAGATAAAATCTCTTTTCCTTTCGAATTGCTCCTAGGAGTGTATCTCTTCCTTTGAACTTAACTCAAGCAAACAACCAATAGACATCCAATTGAGTTGGAACTCTATTTAACGTGAAAAGAACTTGGAGAGAGAGAGAGAGAGAGAGAGAGAACACCGTCACATATGAATTGTTCAGAGTGCGGTTTTGTTCTAAAAGTGCATCTACATGTTTCTTTGAACAGTCTTGCACATGCAAGATGTTTTACATATGTGCAGAATTCTTTCATGGATCGTACAACCTAAGCGTGTGTCGCTGCATCGGGGCATCGGATTTAAGCCGGTACACAGCAATAACTTACCGTCTTCTGTGCGGTTGATGCCAAACTCACGGTTGGAGTAGTGCTTTGTTCATTCCTCTCGTTCATTTCATCGCTATCGTTGCTGTTACTCCTGCTACTGTCTTCTTCTTCTTCTTCTTCTTCTTCTTCTTCTTCTTCTTCTTCTTCTTCTTCTTCCAGTCAGGACTCACGCCATTAGCCACAAAGAATAATCTCTAATTCGAGCCTACTCTAAGCTACTAAGAATGCGTGTGGTAACTTGAAGATCCACCTACCACATGCGACAGACTGGCGGTTGCACGGGCGCGAAAGCTACGTTGTTATCCTCATTCCGTAAACGGTGCCTTTTAACAGGTGGAGAGCTGAACCATCCTGGGGTAGAGAGGATTCACAATCTAGACTAGGGTCTGAAAGTTTCCCACACCATAGTGGGTTACACCATGGTTCCTCTGCTTTGTGGCAGAAGTAGAAAGAAAGAGTGAGAGAAAGTTGTGGTGAAAGATTACAGCGGGGTTCACTACTGACTCCCGCCTGAGCTCGTGGAGCTTAGGTGTTTTTGCTCAATAAACACTCACATTGCCCGGTCTAGAAATCGAAACTGCGTTCTAACGACCGCTAGTCCGCGGCCCTAACCACTGGGCCATTGCGCATCCACTCCTGCTGCTGTTGGTTTTGCTGCTGTAACTTGTCATTGCTGCAGATGCAATCGCTGCTGTTGTTGTTTAATTCTTGATACTTTGTTCTTGTTGTTGCATCTACCATTGTTCCTAAAACGTTGTATTGACCGTTGTTGTTGTTGTTGTTGTTCTTGCTGTTGCTGTTCTTGTGCCCGCTAGTAATATTACGAGGCGAATTTCCAGCTATATTCTCACATATTCTCTTGGTGGGCGTATTTGTCGCGATATTTCAAAATAGCGGCAAGAAAGAACGAAATGAAATAATATTTCGAAAAATGTGCTCTTTAGTGTCAAATTTGGCAGCCCCCACTTTTCACCAAGAGAGGTAAAGCCCATTATATGAATCTCAGCACCATTTTTCAACAGCAAACAAATTATTTCAGCCCAATTCAACAAATATCTGGGAGTCGACGTAGCATAGACGATATTAATGACGATGATAATGATGATGATGAAGATGATGATGATGATGACGACGACAACGACGACGATAATACAATCACTACCTCCAGGAATAACATCAAAAACAATAATAATAATAACAATCATTTATAATAATAGTAATAAAAAGAAGAAGAAGAAGAAGAATTAATAATGATAATAATAATAATAATAATAATAATATAATAAAATAATAATAATAATAATAATAATAATAATAATAATAATAATTCGATGATATAATGGAAAAGGAAATGAAAGAGCAACTAAGGATGGAACATTTTCGAAGACTGAGGTTGGTGTGCGCTCAAAATTAAAATCGTAGCAGTTTATACAATGGCGATAGCATCACTTCGGTATGGCGCGGGAATTATAAAATGGCAAAAAAGAAATGTGAAGAAAGTGGATACTATGACCAGAAAATGTTGACTGCAATCGGAGCCTTCCTCCCGAAGAGTAAAATTGATAAGCTGTACTTGTCCACAAGAAAGGGTGTGAAAGGTTTAATCAGTTGCCAGGACTGTATCAAAGCAGAGTAAAATAGCCTAGGGTGGTATATAAAAAATGCCGTGAAGCCACTATTGAAACACATTACGAAGGCCAGAGTAATTAACAATGAAAATTGTGTAACTAAAGAAAATTTCAAACAAGAAATGAACCAAACAAAAAAAGCATGGAAGGAAAAAAGAAAATGTACGGTGAGTTGGCAAGCGATGTGAACGCGAAGACAGATACAGAGCACCGGTGGCTATGGATGAGGAGGAGTGACCTGAAGATAGAGACAGAGCGCAGCTCTAGAACAAGCGTGAAGGACTAACTATATGAAGTGTAGAATAAACAACTCTACTGATAGCGGCTAATGCAGAATGTGTGGTGAGAGTGGTGAAATAGTATGGCACATCGTTAGGGAATGCCTGAAATTGGCACAACGCTAACACAAAAGACGCCATGGCAATGTGGTAAGAATGATCCAATGGGAGCTATGTGGAAATCACGGCCTACAAAGAGCAAAGACGTTGTATGAGCGAACTCCACAAGGAGTCACCGAAAATGAGAATTGCACAATCTTGTGGGATGCAATGATCCTTTGCAATCTGCCAACCAGATATCGCAAACGGGACATTGTTGTGGCGAATAAAATAGACAGAACATTTATGATAATTAATATAGCATGTCCAAGTGACAACAGGCTGAATGTGAAAGAAAAAAATAAACACTTGTGCCGATTTGAAGTGGGAAATACGAATTTTGAGGAGAGTAGACGTGACACCATTAGTAATTGTTGAACTTGGAAGTATCAGCACACATCTTCCAGCATAGCTGAAAGAGATTGGTTCAAGTGTGAATCAAAACAGCATTGCTTGGAACTGCAAGAATTCTTCATAAGGTTCTTGAAGCATGACCAGTAAACAAGTTTCACCTTAGTCTGCTGCATGTGGACAGGTAAAACCTTTCTATCATACCCAGCAAAATAAGCTGTGAGGTTTCATATAATAATAATAATAATAATAATAATAATAATAATAATAATAATAATAATAATAATAATATAATAATGATTATGATAATAATGATAATAATCATAATATAATAATTAATAATAATAATAATAATAATAATAATAATAATAATAATAATAATAATAATAATAATGATAATGATAATAGAAATAATGAACATTTAAATATTTCTTTCAAACAAACCCATAAAATTCAGTATTCTTGGGGTAGAGCACACTGAATCGCTAATTTGATTTTACAGGAAAGTTTATGTTACCAGAATTTGAAACCGGACACATTAAGACAGGTTTAATAAATGTAAGCCACAGTTGCAATGAAAAAAATGAAATAGAACAGCAGGAAAACTGTGAAAACCTGACAGCAATGTACAATGAAGAAAGAGTAAAGTGTGTGATTTGGAAAAGGAAAAAAAATATATCTGTCTTCTGTTAGTTTCTATCCATTTATATGAATTATTATTATGTTTTTTTCGTGGAACTTTATGTTAAATTTATTTAACCATTAATATAGTGGTTGAGAACACCTAATAACCGTGTGAGAAAACCACTCTTGACAGTTACAACGCTAGATACGCAACGAGTAAAATATTATAATTTATGACTCAGTAATATTGTTTGTTAACGTGAAATTGACACTTCAAGCCCTTATTTTACCCTTTACATTATAATTCCCTTCTCTATCACTGCATTTAATTCTTCGCGCACTTTCACTCTGCATATCTCGGGCCTGTTTTTTTTTTCTTTCTTTCTTATAAGGTCTCTCTCTGTCTGTCTGTCTCTCTCTCTCTCTCTCTCTCTCTCTCTCTCTCTCTCTCTCTCTCTCTCTCAAGCTAGGCTCCATTTACACATAAATATGTCCCTCTCTGTGTAGATTGCTACACATTTTTTTCTTATTCAGCTGTTTTGTTGCGTTCGTACTTTTCCATTCATGCTTTTATTGGATTGTTTCCAGTTAATAGTAATGATGATGATAATAATAATAATAATAATAATAATAATAATTAATAGTAATAATAATAATAATAAAATAATAATATAACAATTAATATAATAATAATAATAATAATGATAATAATAGTAATGATGATGATAATAATAATAATAATAATAATAATAATAATAATAATAATAATAATAATAATAATAATAATGATAATAATAGTAATGATGATGATAATAATAATAATATAATATATAATAATAATAACAATAATAATAATAATAATAATAATAATAATAATAATAATAATAATAATAATAATAATAATAATAATGATGATAATAGTAATGATGATGATAATAATAATAATAATGATAATGATAATAATAATAATAATAATAATAATAATAATAACAATAATGATAATAATAATAATAATAATAATAATAATAATAATAATGATAATAATAGTAATGATGATGATAATAATAATAATATAATAATAATAATAATAATAATAATAATAATAATGATAACAATAATAATAATAATAATAATAATAATAATAATAATAATGATAATAATAGTAATGATGATGATAATAATATTAATAATAATGATAATAATAATAATAATAATAATAATAATAATAACATAATAATAATAATGATAACAATAATAATAATGTAATAATAATTATAAGAATAATAAAATAATGATTAATAATAGTAATGATAATAATAATAATAATAATAATAAGATAATAATAATAATAATAATAATAATAATAATAATTAATAATAATAATGATAACAATAATAATAATATAATAATAATAATAATAATAATATAATGATAACAATAATAATAATAATAATAATAAATAATAATAATAATAATAATAATAATAACAATAATAATAATAATGATAACAATAATAATAATAATAATAATAATAATAAATAATAATTCGATGATATAATGGAAAAGGAAATGAAAGAGCAACTAAGGATGGAACATTTTCGAAGACTGAGGTTGGTGTGCGCTCAAAATTAAATCGTAGCAGTTTACAATATAATAATAATAATAATAATAATAATAATAATAATAATAATAATAAATAATAATAATAATGATAATAATAGTAATGATGATGATAATAATAATAATAATAATGATATAATAATAATAATATAAACAATATAATAATAAATAAAAATAATAATAATAATAATAATAATGATAATAATAGTAATGATGAGATGATAATAATAATAATAATAATGATAATAATAATAATAAATAATAATAATAATAATAATAATAATAATAATAATAATAATAATAATAATAATGATAATAATAGTAATGATAATAATAATAATAATAATAATAATAATATAATAATAATAATAATAATAATAATAATAATGATAATGATAATAATAGTAATGATAATGATAATAATAATAATATAATGATAATAATAATAATAATAATAATAATAATAATAATAATAATAATAATAAAGTAATAATAATAAAAACGCTATCATCATCGTCCTCATCATCATCATAAACATCGTCCTCATTATCACAATCATCGTCGTCATCATTATCATAATCATCGTCATCATCATTATTTATATTATTACTGTTATTCTTTTTGTTACTTTTACTATAAGAATTACTATTATTATTATTGTTGTTGTTGTTGTTATTAGTATTATTATTATTATTTGACTGCAACTACTATTACCACTACTACGACTACTACCATTACTACCACTATTCTAATACTACAACCTTGTAACATTTTATCTCCCTTCCCATTGATGATAATGATGATGATGATGATCATCATCATCATCATCAACATTATTACCAGTATTATTACTATTATTATTATTATTTTTATTGTTATTATTGTTGTTGTTGTTGTTATTGTTGTTATTGTTATTATTATTATCGTTATTAGTCGAAGTTTAATTTTTTTTCTTTTTTTTAAAATTTATGTATGTCGCTTTTATTTTCCCATATATGTATTTTTATCGTTATTGAATTTCACATTCAAGAATTTTATTGGACTTTCCTTTCAGCAAATTTATTGAATATTTCGATGAAATTATACAACATTCCTACGGCAATGAACACATAGACGTTGATACCATAGAATAATGCATCATACTGCGCATAAAAAGATCTGTTTCGCTTTCTAACACCCATGTACGCAGATGCACACCGACTCAAACACACACACACACACACAGTGCTCATACACATACACGTCCATTGACTTATGGGCACATAGGCTTAGAATTACATAAACACACATACGTACACAGATAGTGTATACACACATATTTATATACGTTGTCATAGATCTAATTTCATTTATTCGAGTTTTTTTTAAATATTTATTTATGTAGCATTTTGAGATGAATACCTCGTCTTTGGATGATGTAAGATGTACTATGCAAAGCATATGAGTAGCTAGTATTGATCCCACTTGCTCACTCCTCCCCTTTACAATCTCCTCGATGTCCCACTGTCTAACTGCATATCTCTACTTACACACACACACACACGCATACACACCACACACACCACACACACACATACACATATATATATATATATATATATTATATATATATTATTATATATATATATTAAAAGAGTTAGTCACACACTAATTATCCATCGTTGATTAGCTAAAGCATTACTATACCTCTACGGCGGTACACATACTAAATTTGGAACGATACAGAGAAGAGTAGCATGGCCCCTGCGCAAGGATGACTCGCAAATTCGTGAAGCGTTCCATGTTTTCTTTACTGATATAATAAGTACTAGGCTTACAAAGAATAAGTCCTGTGGTCGATTTGCTCGACTAAAGGCGGTGCTCCAGAATGGCCAGAGTCAAATGACTGAAAGAAGTAAAAGAGTGAAAGAGTATAACAAGTTATATATGGGAAGGATTAGTCATCCGGATGTTAACGTATGTCTTATACATATATACATGTGTACATATATAAAGACACACATCAATGTCCGGCTGATTGTTACAGTAATGTTTTAGTTAATCAATGATGGATATATTCGTGTTATTAAATATGTTTTCTTTTTAATCTTTTTGTCTTTCTGAACCTAAACGAAAACCACAGTATTTTGCTATTGGTGACGTAGTAGATGTCTATAGGTTCTCCGTAATGATGGCGTTGTAATTGTGATGTAATGATCAAAAATAATATATAAACTATACCATGCTTATTTTTGCAATATGCATACATTCATGCATACATACATGCATACATACATGTGTGTGTGTGTTTGTAGATAGTCTTTGGTTCATCCTCTTGATATTAGACCGCCCTGTTTCGAAGAAGAAGAAGAGAAGAAGAAGAAGAAGAAGAAGAAGAAGAAGAAGAAGAAGAAGAAGAAACGAAGAAGAAGAAGAAGAAGAAGAAGAAGAAGAAGAAGAAAAAGAAGAAGAAGAAGAAAAAGAAGAAAAAGAAGAAGAAGAACAAGAAGAACAAGAAGAAAAAGAACAAGAACAAGAAGAAGAAGAAGAAGATGAAGATGAAGAAAAAGAACAAGAAGAAGAAGAAGAAGAAGATGAAGAAGAAGAGTTTCTACTTTCTTCTCTTATATAGATATTCTAACAATTGATCTTGTTGCCAGATCATTAAATGAGTGTCCTTTATTTTCTATATATTGGGAACTGATCTGACCTACTACTATCTCTAGCGGACGAACATCCACCACCGAGGATGATCACAAAGAGCTTGAAACCGTACGTACGGTCTGGTGGTGTCGTGACTGGAAGATGGTAGGGATTCACACCCTTTCTTGCAATATATATCGGGTGCAGATTACATCGAATCACCAGCTGGCTCAGGCGTCTCCTTAGGCTTAAAAAAGATAATGATATCAGTTGCTACGGAACAGCCATGCTGAACTGGCGATAAACATCAATGCATAATGTTGTTTTGATAAAACTCGTGCTTTGATGTTTAAGCAATCATACCCCGTGCTGATACATTTAATGCAACAGATGCATTTTGTAAATGCAAACTCTTTATTGAATCTGTCTCTCAATAACTTTTTGCCATGTATGAAAACCATGTGCATCAATGTTTGAAGTTTAATTATTTTAATATTTACAAAATCACGCTGTTATTTTTCTAGAAGAAAATATCTTGGAATATTATCATATATTACTATAGATTAGCTAACTTGTGTAATATTTCATTTGATTTTCTCACATAACACCAGCCTATACCAATAAAAATATATAACTAACAAGGTGCATTCTACAAGTTTTCTGGCTTTTTAAGAATCATTCGTTCGTTTCAGAGAAATATAAATC
Organism: Octopus sinensis; assembly: GCF_006345805.1. NCBI lineage: Eukaryota > Metazoa > Mollusca > Cephalopoda > Octopoda > Octopodidae > Octopus > Octopus sinensis. The sequence continues at coordinate 17,340,121 of NC_043008.1, forward strand.
TCTATTCTCTATACATTGATCTCAATGCACTTGCTGTTGCATTCCAGCCACTTCATGTACGCCTCGTGGCTGTTCTCAAAATGAAAGCATCCAAAACCCTTGTTATTGCATCAGTCATTTTCAAAACGACTGCTCCTGGATTTCTCTTTCAACTTGGAAAACGACAAAAGTTCAGTGGGGACAAGGTACACACTGATGCGAGGGTGAGGGCCAGCTGTAATGCACATTTCAGTTAAGTAGTTGGTTACCAGGATGCTTATAACACACTTTGCACAACTTTTGCGCATGTTCAGCTCTTATAAATATTTCAATGTATTCTTACCACACCAAACCCAAACACTATGCGCATTGTCTTCATGGACACCTGGCAGTCTTCATCCAGAAAATTGCAAACTTTCTCAACCAGCTCTGTCTTTCTGTCGTCCATCGCTGATCCACACCTCTCATCGACTCTCCTCTTTACTTTCCTTGAATCTATTGTGTCATTGAAAAAGTTATTCTATAAGCAGTCTGGAACACTTCATAAGTTTTTGCAATGTTTTATCGAATTTAGCACTACGTTTATTGCATACCCAGCTTACAAATGCCCTAACAACAATCTGCAAACTATTCACCTGTCAAACATTCTTACGCAGGATGTATTCAAAGTGTTGACAAAGGAGTCTCCTTCAAACTGAAACAACAAAATTTGGCTGGTCAGCTTATCTGGGGTCCGCGGAGACCTGGTGGTCCGCAAAGGTAATACTAGCGATCCGTGAACAAAATTCAAAATTTCATATATATATAAATATATATATTTATATACGGATAACCATATTAAAAGGTGTGTGTGTGAAATTTCATTTAAATAAAAGGTTTGGAAACCGCTGTGAAAAAGTTAGGAGCCACTGATCTAGTACAAAATGTCTTAAAAATTAAATATACACCTCGTATTTTCACTTATCATTGGATATTTTGTGAATAGAAGTTTGCACCCTTTTATCGTTTGATATCCTATAAGCGAATGTACAGAAGATACGTTCTTGCAGTATTGTATCTTTCTTTTCTATCCATTTTTTTTTCTAGTTTCAGTAATTGATCAGTGACTACGCTTAGACTACATTCGAGTCTTTCAATCGAATAAATAAATTAATAATTTGTCTCATAATCATATAATCGTTCACTTAATTAGTTCATATTGACGTAGGAGTAGATTATTCGAACATGGCGTTTATATGAAACTGAAAATATTCCTTATACGTAAAGGAATATTTTTGGGTCCAGAAAAATATTTTCTCTTGAAACAATGAGCAATAATAATCCATTGTATATACGTCAAACTTTAAAATCATTTTCTTGAAAGAAATTAAGAAATTTCTTGTAAAGTGTGTAAAGAATATCAACTGGAACGCATACCAAAATATCTCCAAGTAGGGTTTGATCCTTTCAAAATACACTATTCTTTCTTAAGTTCGTTGTGCAATGATATATATAACTCAAAATGTGTGATGAGTCATATAAAAGTATCATTCAAGATGTGTTAAGTCCAAAATATGAGACGAATCGTTCTGAACACTTCGTCATGATTTAGCGAATTTCATTCCTATCTCTTTTCATTTATGTTACATTTTCAATTATCTACGCAAGATATTAATCGATTACTTTTAGTTTTGTTTTTAAATTAATTTATTACAAAGCTAGTCTAACTAAAACAATACATTCAATGTTTATAATTTAAGTTCATTTTATATTTGCACATTTTCTTTGGCTCACATTTTCTTCACACTGAGACCTAAATGACTCGTTTCTTTCGTGTACACTGCATAAAAGAATTATACAGTTAAATATATAACGCAAGCAAAAATGAAAGTTAACAAAGTCTGTATTGTAATTAGCGTTTCATTGATAAGATTAATTAACTATCAGTCAAGCTTAATCTCATTTGTTTCATAAACGTCAGAAATCAAATTAATGATCGTATTTTGTTAAATTTATTTATTTGTCTCTACGATTAAAGTTAAATTGTGTTTGAATATTTCTGTATTTAAATTACCTTATCGCAAACTCCTATAGAATTGCCACTCACTCAACTGAATATTTAATTTCATATTTCCTGATTAAAATTAAATTTCGGATATCTGTCTAGATAGCTTAATGGTAAATATTTCGGTCTGGATTCTCCATTGCATAAATACAATTCTGTATCATAGTATTGTCGAAATACTGCATAAGTATTGATGACGCTAAATACTAATTGATTTTTTCGCTATATGTTTCAAGCAGTATAAGGCGGTGAGCTGGCAGAAACATTAGCACGCCGGGCTAAATGTGTAGCCGTATTTCGTCTGCCGTTACGTTCTGAGTTCAAATTCCGCCGAGGTCGACAGTGCCTTTCATCCTTTCGGGGTCGATAAATTAAGTACCAGTTACGCACTGGAGTCGATGAAATCGACTTAATCCGCTTGTCTCTCCTTGTTTGTCCCCTCTATGTTTAGCCCCTTGTGTGTAATAAAGAAACAGATATGTTTCGAGCAGTATAACTCACGTCCTTCTCTCAAAACCAGATACAGATTATTCTTATTTTTACTCTCACAGTCTATCAGTAGTGTGATTGAATCTTAAGCGAGTTTAGAGTTCTTCAGATACTTTAAACTAGCGAGCTCACGGTATGGTGCACCAGTCAGTTGTAACCATCTGTCAGAGATTCCCTTTGTGCTTGCATACTTTTCGTCACGTTTAACAAACATATCAATGAACATATCAATAGAAATACGCCGAGGTCACGCCAAGAGATCACTGTCACAAATGTCATGCCTATATGCCACAAATGTAGGGAATACCTACAAGATAAGCACTACCTCATATTGTCCTACCAGCCTCTTTCGAAGTAGAAATATGAAAGTATCGATTAATTTACTGAAGCATAAACAACTCGGATTTCTAATACATAAAGATTGTCTGAGAGTAACGAAAGTGAGTAACGACTTGAGATCTTTATTTTTGTGACTGTGGGGATATCTCAAGGATAACAATATCCAAGTTTCTTGTCATTCACATTGATAGATAATTAGTATTATAAAGATATCATTCACCCATTAGTTTAGGAGGTTTTGGTCTTTTTATTTAGTTATTGATTTGAACATATAGCGGAGCACTGTTTTTGCAGGCTTCTGTCTATCATATCAAAACAGTATTTCAAACTGTCATTTGTATTATCTCCCGCAAGTGATGGTAATCTCTGTGGTGCCAAAAGAAATAAAATAGACTCGCCATAGTTACTTCACAGTGAGTTTGAATATTGATCCACAAGGACCTAAAGCCGGTCTACTAAAACCCTACTTGTGATATTAAGAAATTACAGAAAGCACATTTTCCCATGGGGAGGGACTAAAACAAGAGGACCTAAGATCAAAATCCTACACAAGTTATAAAAAGAAACAGTGAGTAGGGACGATGCGAGAAATCCAAAGCAACTTAATGTCTATGATTTCGCGCCTATAAGACTTGTGATGCTGCGAAACGTATATTTGAAGCTCTGGTGTAACCTCGCTTCATCATATATCTTTTTTCTTTTTCGAGTTAACATATGTATACAATTGTACGATTAGTCTATACTTTCATGCAGCAGTGATGATATTGTGTAAAGATATTGAATAACAGACTGGATTTAATATCTAGCCCCATAAGGGCAGCGATTATTGAAGTAGCGTACGTATAGGATGCCGCATTATTACGGCAGATAGAGTGACATTAAATGGAGATTCTAGTTAACCTTTAACAAACAACCGTTTAATTATCTCATGATATAGAATGATGCATTTGACATTTATGTCTGTCTATATGGATATGTACGTATGTATGTATTTATTTATGTATGCATGTGTGTATGCATGTGTATATATATAAGGAGAGGGAGAGAGAGAGAGCGAGAAAGAGGCATACGTACATATACACGTACATATACATATATGTAGACGTACACAAACACACACATCCAAGCATGCACACTTACATACACACTTATATATATATATGCGTGCAGCTATTTTCATTTATTGAATTTTAGTATGAACCTTCTAGTTTGCTTTAGAAAGGCCATCTATGGATAAAAGGTTTCAAGCCGATATATCAGGAGATTGCTTACCACTGTTCCTTAATTTGATACTGATGCTATGCAGAATTTAATATATCTAACATATGATATGATGATATTTCTGCAGTAGTCTGTTGTTAGAGTGGAGATGACACAATAGTATTATTATGTAATAAGGCATGCATGCTAAACCCAATCGCTTTTCTTTACCCTTTTACCATTTTAAAGAATTGCTACCTATACTATATTTTTGTAGTCAAATCTGTCAGGCATGATTGATATATACATCACACACACACACACACACACACACACACACACACATACACACACACGCACACATATATATATACATATATAAAAGAAAAATGGAGTGAAAAATTACGGAAGATTTGTGTTTTATGGCTAATCGTTATGTTAGAAAATTTTATAAAATTTGTGTGTAGAGACGTTGTTTTTCGAGAAATAACATGTTTCGCAATATCTTTTCAAATATCTTAAATTCCTTTACAGATATTGTGTCATCTCTTCGCGAGGCTGTGCCCTGCCCATATATGACTCTCAATTACAGGATTGCCACGCAATAATCAGCATTTGGGTATGAATAAATAGTTACATTACCAGCAGTATATTGGATAAGTACTATCCCTTAGTTGGTTGGCTTTCCAACCTCTCACTCTCACAGAAATATATATATATATAAAGAGAGAGAGAGAGAGAGAGAGAGAGAGGGTGGTGGATAGATAGATATACATATTTATGTACATGCATATATACATACTCGCACAAACATATATATATATTATTATGTATGTATGTATGCATACATGCATGTATGTATATATATATATAATATATATATATATATATATATATATATATGTATGTATGTATGTATATAATATATATATATGTATGTATGTATATATATATATATAATGTCTCTATATATAACACACACATACATATATATATATATATATATATATATATATATATATAAACACACACATACATATATATTATATTATATATATGTATGAGTGTGTTTATATAGAGACATTATATATATATATATATATACATACATACATATATATATATATATACATACATGCATGCATACTACATACATACATACATACATACATACATACATACATACATACATACAAGCATACATATATATGTATGTCTATATCATTCAATTCTCACTGAATGTTAAAACCCTTAGAGCATATTTTCTTATACTGACTCTTGGGAATAATCTCTTCCCCATTAGCGAAGCTAGATTACGAGACTGGACTACTTTCACCTGAAAAATTACAAGCTCTTCAGTAGTGACTACTCTATCACCGAATGGTTTGGTTAAATCCAGACGGTCAGTGAATATATTTACCATATAACCCGCAAACATATTCCTCCTCATGCATTTTGAGTATCGAATGTTATCAGGTTCAGTATATTTTCAAAGATATGCACTTTCAATTCTTTTCCAAATTGCAGCTGTTTGATGCAAAGTGTTCGGCAAGTTCTGTCGAAATACTATTATTGTGCCTGACGTGATATCTCTGCCCATTAAATATTTTTTAATTGTTCTTTTGTACAGTCAACATAAATCACATTATGTTTCGTGCATTCTGCTAAGTACAACAAATGGGAACCTCTGCATAGCCCACCTGCATAAATCATAACATTTCTGGTATGATTCCTGATGGAATTCACTTGACTCACATTGTTGCACAATAAACAGCTCTTCTCTTGCGGTTGTTTTTCAAGGTACAATGTACAGATACTCCAATATTAGTTTTCTAGAAGTCAGAAGTAGAGGTTGATAATTCTTTTATAATTTTATTCCGTCTAAAAGTCTACAATAGACGGATGAGGAAATATTTGAAATGAAGCTATTTTTCCGCAACATAATAGTAACTTTCATACGACGCATTTGAAATGCCAGCGAATTTTCGGTGCCAGTTAATCACTAAAGGAATCGTGTCATATAAGTGCTGTGTTTGATAAAATTATACGTGAAGTTATGTCTTCCTTTGCTAATCTTAGCTATGTCATTTACTATTTCCTTTAATCGTCATTCACTGTAACCGCATTTGAAATAATGCTGTACAAAAGCGTTTGCATGTTTCCAATAATCCGCTATGTTGCTACAAATCCGTTTTATACTCAAAGTTCATGGGTGGCATTCCATCAATGTGAGGACGCTGGTTGCTCTCGTTCATATTTTAGATTCGAATTTTTATAGTGTTGAATTTTTATCAGTTTCTATTTTGAACTTAACAAAGACAGGATTGCTTTTGAAATATCGTTCTACAATATCTATTGCAACCGGAGGCGCTCTTCCTCTTCTCCATTTAACTTTGCGAAGAATTACGCCAATACTTTTAAAATATTATTATTATTATTACACAAATATACTCACACAGACACACATACACACACATATATACACAAACACATACACACGCAAACGCACACACACATCTGAACGTCTATGTTTAGACATATGTTTATCTGCTGGATATATTTAGTTGATCTGAAAAAAATATTCATGACGTCATTACACAAGGAGCAATACCAATATGAAAGAAGACCAGAAACGAGTGAAGATTACAAAACTGAAATTACAGCTCATTAGGAACACTAATACATGGTTATCATAAGACAAAAATTATGACATAAAGTAAAAGAAGCCATATTACATGACTCTATCAGCAATGGCCCTTAAGGTAAATGAATCCACGAATTAGTTAATTATTTTAAACATATAAATTTAAATCTATGATCATTATGGGCGATGCAGATTTCCTGGTAATATAACGTTGTGCGTTATGATAATCTAATCCGTAACTAAAATTACCTTAACCGCCTCTGATGAACAATGTGTAATATTTTAATATATATATCAACAAACACGACAACATTCGACTAAATTAGTAGAGAAATTATTAATACGCAGCGAACTGTTAAAATGGAAAACGCTCCCTAACACATGGACAATCGCGCAGATCAGCCTCTGCATGGAATCTATTGATTGATGTGGCTGTTGGATTTACGAGATGCAACGTTTCTGCGGTTGAAACAACTTTGTGTGCATAGATGTAGATAATTTTTTTTTCTTTAGAAGCTTACTCATCTTATAGCTATATGCATATTTATGGAATTTTGTCATACTTATAGATATAGCATCCGAGTGTTTCGAAAAGGGAAAAGGAGTTACCTTCCTTTTCATGATCTACGATACAAAATACCGTTTTTTTTCAAAGAAACTGTTCTTCACATTTAATATTCTTTACGCATATATCTAAAAGATAAAAATCACACTCATGTATGTATATATATATATATATATATATATATTATATATATATATATATATATATATTATATACATATATATGCACATATATATATAATATATATATATAATTA